>NC_142069.1:90302320-90462320 GCF_059756535.1 Pantherophis guttatus
GAATGGAATTCTTTAGATTAGAATTCTTTATTGGCCAAGTGTGATTGGACACACAAGGAATTTGTCTTTGGTGTATACGCTCTCAGTATACATAAAAGAAAAGTTACGTTCGTCAAGAATCATAAGGTACAACGCTTAATGATAATCATAGGGTACAAATAAGCAATCAAATCATATTAGGAAGCAAATATAAATCATAAGGATACAAGCAACAAATTACAGTCATACAGTCATAAGTAGGAGGAGATGGGTGAGAGGAACGATGAGAAGATTAATAGTAATAGTATTGTTTTTATGTTCTGATCAAACTACAATCCTGCTGTTCCATTCGAAACTAATTAATGGAGTCTGAACCTGCTTAACTTCCATATCTTCCAACCAACAACTACCGGTAGTATGAGAAATAATCTTCACGTTGTAAAAAAAAAAAAGTTATTTTTCCTAGAAGGAGCAACAAGCTTAAATGAACAAGAAGCAATGGGTGGAAACTCATCAAGGAGAGAAGCAACTTAGAACTAAGGAGAAACTTCCTTACAATTAGGAACAATTAACCAGTGGAACAACTCGGCTCCAGAAGTTGTGAATGCTCCAACACTGGAAGTTTTTAAGAAGATGTTGGATAACCATTTGTCTGAAGGGTTTCCTGCCTGGGCAGGGGGTTGGACTAGAAGACCTCCAAGGTCCCTTCCAATTCTGTTATTCTATTCTATTTTAAATATTTGCACTTTATCCTATTGTGTGCAGTAGGATATCAGAACCAAGGTAGTGTCTTAAAAAAATAAGCATAATAAGAATCGCTCTGTAGAATTTGGCTACAGAGATGGGTCTAGAGATGGGACCTCAAGTAAGTAAGATTTTAATTTTTCTCCTTTGGTGACGCCTTTAATTCAATTCACATGCTTCGCTTGGCTTATGGGGCCAGCCAAAATGTGTCTCTGCACGCTTTCCAAAGATCACAGCTACTTCCGTTTGTGATGCTCCGTTTGTGAGCATTTGAAGGATCTATAGTGCATTTTCCACAGTCTTAATAGGGAGGTCCATGACCTGTATATAGTTGAAATTCCAGCTTCCCTAGTAAATTTCCATCTAAGTCTGCTGTCAGAAATTCCGAGAATGTTTAGTGAATTTCAGTAGATCAGGGGTCGGCAACCTTAAACCCTCAAAGAGCCGCAAAGGTCCTAACTGGAAGCCCCCCACCCCACCGTTCAATTCTGGAGCCGACCGGAAGTCCGGTTCCCCCACCATAGAGTCTCCTCCTAGTGTGGTGTCCTTTTTCCTCTACTTGTTCTAACCAAAAGCCCTATCAGTTGTGGAGCCGACCAGAAAACTCGCCCCTTGCCATAGAGCAGTGATGGCTAACCTTTTTGGCGTCGCGTGCCAAAAGCGGAGGGGGGGGTCACGTGTGTCTTCCCACACCCATAATTCAATGCACCCCACTCCCCCGTGCGCAACCCCCCTGCGCTCCCCCCGCTTGGTACGTGATCGCCCGGTGGGCCCGTGTTTCACCCTCCCCAGGCTCCAGAGCCTTTCTAGAAGCCTGGGGAAGGCGAAAACAGCCTTCCCCAGCCCCCTGGAGGCCCTCTGGAGGCCAGAAACAGCCTGTTTCCTGACTTCCAGTGGGCCCAGAAGGTCCAAAATCAGCTGGCTGGTGTATGCAGGTGCACCGGAGATGAGCTAGGGCAACACTCGTGTGCCCACAGATATGGCTCCACGTGCCACCTGTGGCACGCGTGCCATAGGTTCGCCATCACGGCCATAGAGTCTCCTCCTGGGACACCATGCTTTCCTCCCCTTAACCGGAAGCTCCTCTCCAAATTGTGGTGCCGACCAGCGACAGGGAGCCACAGCAGAGGGATGAAAGAGCCACATGCGGCTCCAGAGCTGCAGGTTGCTGACCCCTGCACTAGATGTTCCTTGGGTGAGACTTTTAGCAAGAATATCTGTTGAGGTTCTCCTGAACCTAGGGCTGTCCACCAATTTTCATCTTACTAATCCAAATAATTTAATTGCCACCTATATTGTTACCTAACCTAGCATCTAAATTGCTCATTAGTGATTAATAATAATCATGTAAACTCATTTCAAGGTCTCATACCTTCACATCATCATCCAGTCATGCCAAGGGTACTTGGTGATCTGTGTACGGTATTCCCCCCCAAATTGATAAATGGAGACAATTGACATCAGTTGTGGGGATTGACAACTATGATATTTATTTATTTATTTTATTAAATTTCTATACCGCCCTTCTCCCGAAGGACTCAGGGTGGTGAACAGCCACAAGATAAAAACACATAAATACAAAAATTTAAAATAAAAACGAATTAAATAGTTTGGCTGAACAAATTTAAAATACCCCATAATTTAAAATAGATTAAAATTTACATTTAAAAAGGGGAGAAGATTTAGGCCAGGCCAGCTTGATGAAATAAAAAAGTCTTAAGCGCGCGACGGAAGGTGCGCAGATCCGGGATCCTCCATATCTCCGGGGGGAGCTCGTTTCAGATCGTAGGTGCCCGCACAGAGAAGGCCCTCCCCCTGGGGGCCGCCAGTCGACATTGTTTGGCCGACGGCACCCGGAGGAGCCCCTCTCTATGGGAGCGTACCGGCCGGTGGGAGGCTATTGGTGGTAGCAGGCGGTCCCGTAGATAACCAGGTCCTAAGCCATATAAGTTACAACTATTATCCAGATTGCTTAGGATGTAGCAGACTTTGTGTGAGTTGGGACAACTTGAATTGTCTTGTGTGCATTTGAAATCTCTATAAGGGAAAAGGTATTCATGGAATTGACTGTAATGTGAAGAACGCAAAAGAAAATGCATTTATTAAATCTCCATTCTGCGTTTCCATGCAACAGTGTTCAACCCACAGCGAATCGACACAACCCACAATTATAGGATAAACGTCTTGGTCTCGCTAAATCTCTTTTGCTAAGCGTTGGAATGAGATCACGGCAGAAATACTTGATCTAGATCAGTGTTTCTCAAACCTTGGCCATGTTAAGATACGTTTGACTTCACCTCCCAGAATTCCCCAGCCAGCATGAAATTCTGGGAGTTGAAGTCCACACATCTTAAAGTAGCCAAGATTGAGAAACACGGGCCCCTTTTAAGATGGCCAACATCTAACATCTTTTAGAAGGCCAACATCTAACATACTTCAGGAAGCTCTTTAGATTTGACCAATAAAATGAATATGTTCGTATTTGGTTAAACCAGGGGTCTGCAACCTTAAACACTCAAAGAGCCATTTGGACCCGTTTTCCCACAGAAAAGAAAACACCAGGAGCCACAAAAACCCTCCCCGTGCCTGACTATTTCTTGAGCGGCCACAAAACTAGCATATGTAGTTGAATTAAACGTCCTGTTTTCTTCTAAAACTTTTCTTTTCTTGGATTTATCCATGGTTGGCCTACCAGGCGTTGAAAAGCTCAATCAATCATGTGCCGTCGGGTGTCACACATTGGTGGTTGTGAAGCGTATTTTGAGTGACCGGGAGCCGCAGCAGAGGGGAGAAAGAGCCACATCTGGCTCCAGAGCCGCAGGTTGCTGACTCCTGGGTTAAACTGAGCATCTGAACTATGTACTTCACTCGGTGCATTTAAGAGTATATGAACATTTTTCTCCCTTTTACAAGCAAAGTATCAGGTGGGCTTGTTTTCCTGGGGAGAAGTCTACTTTTTTTTTTTTTTTTTAAATTTGATTTATATGCCGCCCTTCTCCGGAGACTCAGGGCGGCTTACAGTGCGTTAAGCAATAGCCTTCATCCTTTTGTATGTTTATACAAAGTCAGCTTATTGCCCCCACAAACTGGGTCCTCATTTTACCCACCTTAGAAAGGATGGAAGGCTGAGTCAACCTTGAGCCTGGCGAGATTCGAACCTGCAGTAATTGCAGGCAGCTGGTCTTAATAACCAGCTTAATAACAGGGTGCCTTAGACCACTGTACTACTAAGGCTCTTACTTCATGTCTTTTTGCTGTGGTTGGGTCTTTCCTCCCTTTATAATCTTAACAGAATAATGGAGATGGAAGGGACCTTGGAGGTTATTTATTTATTTATTTATTTATTGAATTTCTATACCGCCCTTCTCCCGAAGGTCTCAGGGCGGTGAACAGAATAAGATTTCATATACATATAATATTTTTTTAAAAAAACAGTAAATAATAAATTGAGTCAACTTAGGGTATCTGCTAAGACCTTGGCATAGAATTTAGATGTTTATGCTAGCCCTGCTTGTTGAAACAGAGAGGTCTTCAGGGCACGTTGGAAAGTGCGAAGATCTGGGATTATTTGTATTCCAGGGGGTATTTTGTTCCAAAGAGTAGGTGCCCCCACAGAGAAGGCTCTCTCCCTTGGAACTACTAGACGACATTGTTTTAATGATGGTACTATGAGTAGGCCTACTCTGTGAGAGCGTATTGGTTGGTGGGAGGTTATCGGTTGCAGCAGGTGGTCTCGTAAGTACTCAGGTCCAACCCCCTATTCGAGCAGGAGACCCTACACCAGTGATGGTTAAACTTTTTGGTGCCGAGTGCCAAAACAAGTATGTGTGCACAAATGCATGTGTGAGTGCGTGAACCCCCAAAATGGAATGTGAGCACCCTTGAGCATGTGCCCCGCCCCCCATGCCCTGTTTTGGCTTCCAGGTTGGCGCCAGAAGCTTTCCAGGCCCAAAACGGGGTGTGGGGAGGGCCTCACACAGTGCCCCCGTGCCCCGTTTTGGCTTCCAGATTGGCACAGGAAGCTTTCCAGGCCCAAAACGGGGTGTGGGGAGGGCCTCACACGGTGCCCCCATGCCGTTTTGGCTTCCAGGTTGGCGCAGGAGGCTTTCCAGGCCTAAAACGGTGTGGGGAGGGCCTCACGCGGTGCCCCCGTGCCCAGTTTTGGCTTCCAGGTTGGTTCAGGAAGCTTTCCAGGTCCAAAACGGGGTGTGGGGAGGGCCTCACGCGGTGCCCCCATGCTGTTTTGGCTTCCAGGTTGGCGCAGGAAGCTTTCCAGGCCCAAAACGGTGTGGGGAGGGCCTCACACGACTTTTTTATTTTATCAAGCTGGCCTGGCCTAAATCTTCTCCCCTTTTTAAATGTACATTTTAATTTGTTTTTAAATTATGGGGTATTTTAAATTCAGCCAAATTATTTAATTCGCTTTTACCTTATTTTAAATTTTTGTATTTCTGTGTTTTATCTTGTGGCTGTACACCGCCCTGAGTCCTTCGGGAGAAGGGCAGTATAGAAATTTAATAAAATAGAAATAAATAAATAGAAATAGAAAACAGAACGTTTAATTCAACTACATGTGCTAGTTTTGTGGCCTCTCAAGAAATAGTCAGGCACAGGAAGGGTTTTTGTGGCTCCCGGTGTTTTCTTTTCTGTGGGAAAACGGGTCCAAATGGCTCTTTTGAGTGTTTAAGATTGCAGACCCCTGCCCTATAATATTGCAGACAAATGGTTCTCCAATCTCTTCTTAAAAACCTCCAGTGTTGGACTATCCATAAATAAATAAAATAAATAAATAAATCCACAACTTCTGAAGGCAACGTCTTGGGAGGTTTTTTGGTTGGGCTGTTTACTGTTAGCTTCAATCAGAATAGAGCGGGGAATGGCCCTGATAGAAAAATCACTCGAGGGACCTTGAAAATCTTAATCTTAATTGCTTCCTTGTTCTCATGATTAGCGCTTTGCATTCAAAGGAAGGAGGAAGGACACGGGGAAGACGGAATCCTTGCTGGCAGGGAAAATGGAGTAACAGGGTCACCCAGTACCATTTTTATGGGGAGTGGTCACTTTGGAGCAGGAACATACCGTAGTAGAGGTTTTAGAGCAGAGGTCTCCAAACTTGGTAACTTTTAAGACTTGTGGACTTCAACTCCCAGAATTCTTCAGTTCAGCCATACTGGCTGGGGAATTCTGGGAGTTGAAGTCCACAAATCACAAAAGTTGCCAAGTTTGGAGATCCCTGTTTTTGGAGTGACCAAACATTCCGAGTCTCATTTGTACTCCGTAAAGTTCTTTGCAGAGAATGAGTTGCTGGGAATTGACATAGTAAAAAGACGTTAGAATTGGGCTTGTTCAGGAAGAATAGGACACGTAAAACGGAGGTGGAAATATCACCCGCAGGTTTCAAGAAGAAGAGAGAAGTTGCGTGAAGTGGAGAGAGACTGTCTCAATTCTAGCCTCGAAATGGAATGAATCTTGATAACCGAAGTTGGAAGGGACCTTGGAGGACATCTAGTCCAGCCCACTGCTCAAGCAGGAAACCCTATACCATTTTAGACAAAAGATGTCTAAATTTTTTAGACAAATGGTAAATTGAGACAATTGACATCAGTTGTGGGAATTGACAACTACTTCCTGTCTTTCTGCTGTGGTTGGGTCTTTCCTCCCTTTGTAACCTTAACAGAATAACGGAGTGGGAAGGGACCTTGGAGGTCATCTAGTCCAACCCCCAGGGCCCAAGCAGAAGACCCTACACTATTTCTGGCAGTCCAGTCTTTCTTGAAAGCTTCCAGGGATGAAGCTCCAACAACTTCTGAAGGCAACTTCTGTTCCATGGGTTGATGGTTCTCACTGTCAGGAAATTTCTCCGCATTTCCAGGTTGAATCTCTCCTTGATCAGTTTCCATCCATTATTCCCTGTGTGGCCTTCAGGTGTTTTGGAGAATAGGTTGACCCCCTTCCTCCTCTCTGTGGCAGCCCCTCAAATATTGGAAGACTGCTATCATGTCTCCCCTGGTCCATCTCTTCACTAGACTAGCCATGCCCAGTTCCTGCAACTGTTCTTCATATGGTTTAGCCTTCAGTCCTCTAATCGTCTTCTCCTTTTCCTCTTGGTTTTATTTCCTCTTCCCTTCCATCTCGGTCATAACTTTGGGTTCCTCCCCATCATTTCTCTGAGCAGCTGTTGCTAATGTTTTTCAAGTAGCATTTTGGCATTTCCCCCCCAATGTGGTAACTCTGTGGTCCTTCCTCTCTCTCATCCTCTCTTACTTCATTTCCCTTGTTTTCCTCTCCACTTGTGGTTGACGAAGGAGCAAAATAGAGGCAGAAGAGCTATCTCTGCTTACCTCCTTACCTGGCTTCACTGGCCTAAGGGTTGATTAGCCAAATTTAGAAGTTTCATGAGAGTTAAGCCTCCATTGGATGTCCTTGAGAGGGTTCTTTTAGAGCAGGGGTCTTCAACCTTGGCGGTTTTATGACTGGCTGAGGAATTCTGGGAGTTGAATACTGATTAGATGAACAGAGTTGGAAGGGACCTTGGAGGTCATCTAGTCCAACCCCCCCAACCCAAGTAGGAGACCCAACACCATTTCTGACAGATGGCAGTCCAGTCTCTTCTTGAAAGCCTCCAGGGATGAAGCTCCCACAACTTCCGAAGGCAACTTCTGTTCCATGGGTTGATTGTTGTCACTGGCAGAAAATTCCTCCTCCTTTCAAGGTTGAATCTCTCTTAGTTCAGTTAACATCCATTATTCCTTGTCTGGCCTTTGGGTGCCTTGGAAAAGAGCTTGACCCCCTTCCTCTCTGTGGCAGCCCCTCAAATATTGGAAGACTTGCTATCCTGTCTCCCCTGGTCCTTCTCTTCACTAGACTAGCCATGCCCAGTTCCTGCAACCGTTCATTGTATATTTTAGCCTCCAACTATCCCCTAATCATCCTGGTTGCTCTTCTCTGCACTCTTTCTAGAGTCTCCACATCTTTTTTATAGTGTGGTGACCAAAACTGGATGCTGTACTCTAGGTGTGGTCTTACTAAGGCTTTCTAGAGTGGTATTAGTACCTCCCTTGATCTTGATTGTATCCCTCTGTTAATGCAATTTAGAATTGCACTGGCTTTTTTGGCTGCCACCGCACACTGTTGGCTCATATTTAATTTTGGAGTCTACTGAGACTCCTAAATCCCTCTCACAGTCACTGCTATTGAAGTCACATTGCCAAGTTTGGAGACTCCTGATTTAGAGGAACAGAAAAGTGAGGATTTTTTAAATTGGATTTAAAACTGGGGGAAGAAAAGAATTAAAGTTCACGCCTTGGTCTACTTTGAATTTTTTGATATTATTTTTTCTTTCAACCCAGATAGGATTGCTAACTGCCTAAATAAATGTTGGCTTTGACCCCAGGACAATTTTAATTTTTTTTTCCGGTTTGCTCCCTTTCGGCTCGTTGGCTCTTGAGTTTCTGGAAACCATCCTAGGAAATACAATCAACATTATATGATATAAACATGATATAATCCAGAGGAATATTCCTTTCTGTCGCTGGTGGTATTTGGGCAAGCAAAGCTAAACGTAGGATCAAAGCAATTGTGCATTTCCAATCTTTGTACCGAAAACATGTTGGGGGTTGGAAAGCAAATTTGGGGGTAGAGGTAGATAAAGTTTGGGTGTTCCTAAAATGCAACCAGGGTGGATAAAAATCAATGATTTTTTTAAAAAAAATCAAAAAAGTCAGATTTTTTTAATTTAAATCGGATTTTTTTGATTTTTATCGAATTTATTTTAATAAAAAACTTGGGGTAAAAATCTATCGTAAGATAATTTTCTATTTAAGATACAGAAATAATTTAGTTTATTCAGCATGAAATGGAGCTTAGTTATGTAGCATGAGGCTGTATATTCTGCAACACTGGGACTATCGGTGAGTCAACGGTGGGTCAAAGGAGGAGCAGAGATGACAGTTGCTCTTTAAAAATCATGATTTAAATCGAGTTGATTTAAATCAAGCCTTTTTACTAGTGATTTAAATCATGATTTAAATTGTGATTTAAATCAACTGGATTTAAATCAAATCCACCCTGAATGCAACAGATTGAAAGTACAAGCTCTCGCTCCCCTTAAAAAAATTTTTTTTTTTAAAGAAGGCATTGGTATTTTCTTCGTGCCATTCTTTTTGGCAAGCATTAAGGCTGTGTCAGAGAGCTAAATCTGAATTGGCTCTACATTGCTCAGCGCCTGCCACACCCTTAAACGGGAGCCAAGAATGCTAAACTCACATCTGGGTTAGTGTTTTGTGAGCACTGAGAGTAGGATCCTGCTCTTTGGCGTTTTTAAAAAGGAAATTGAGTTTCCCCCCCCCAAAGGTTTTATTTCTCGTTTTCTTTCAGTAGTTCTGTGTTAAGTTTCCAGCCTTGCTACAGGAACTCAGATCTGCTTCCATGGGAATCGGCTTCCATTTAATCCCCACATAGAAGAGAGTAGAGTAGAGAAGAGTAGAGAAGAGAAGAGAAGAGAAAAGAGTAGAGTAGAGTAGAGCAGAGCAGAGCAGAGCAGAGCAGAGCAGAGCAGAGCAGAGCAGAGAGTAGAGGGAGTAGAGTAGAGTAGAGTAGAGAAGAAGGAGGAGAAGAGAAGAGAAGAGTAGAATAATGAAAGAATAGAATAGAATAGAATAGAATAGAATAGAATAGAATAGAATAGAATAGAGAGTAGGTAGAAAAAATAGAATAGAATTAGAATAGATTTAGGAATGGAATGGAATGGATTAGAATAAATTTAGGAATGGGATGGGATGGAATAGAACAGAACAGAACAAACAGAACAGAATAGAATTCTTTATTGGCCAAGTGTGATTGGACACACAAGGAATTTGTCTTGGTGCATACGCTCTCGGAGTATATAAAATAAAAGATACATTCATCAAGAATCATAAGGTGCAACACTTAATGATAGTCATAGGGAACAAATAAGCAATCAAGTCATATTAGGAAACAGTCACTATAAATCGTAAGGATACCAACAACAAGGTAACAGTCATACAGTCATAAGTGGGAGGAGATGGGTGATAGGAACGATGAGAAGATTAATAGTAAAGCAGACTTAATAACTTAATAACATGCACTGATGATGTTACCTAGTTGGCTCATGAAAGGTCCCCAAGTAAACCACCAAGCTCAGAGAGTATCAAGGATCCCAGTCCTCCTTCCTCCTCCTCTCTGCAAACCCCACTCCCTTTTAGCACTGATGATGTTATCCAGTTTGGTAATGAAATATCTGCAAGAAAACCACCAAACTCAGAGAGCACCAAGGACCCCACAGTTCTCCTCTTCTTCCTCTCCCCCTCTCCTGGCCCGCCAGCACTGATGATGTTATCTACTTTGGTAATGAAGCGTCTGTGTGCAAGAAAACCACCAAGCTTAGAGAGTACCAAGTTGCCCCTAGTACTCCTCCTTCTCCTCCTCCTCCTGCATTGTTTTTTCCTGTACGAGACTTACTGTTATAGGGCGCGTCAAATGTTTCAACCTTTGATTTCCAAACGTCAGGAAGTCAAACATTGTGACATGCCTCGGGGGATTATAAAAGGTATTTTGGTTCCTTTAATATAATTTGGACGGGCTCGGTAAGCGAACGACGTAAATATCCTAACAGGGTAAGTAATATTTTGTTGCATTCCAAGACCCAACTTAGATATTGGAACGGTTCCTTCGTATTTCGAGGCCTGTTTATATCTGCAATATTTTGTGGTCAGAAGATAGTCATGGGGTTTTTAGTTTCTTCTCTCCTTCCCACCCCCGGAAAGATAATGAAAATGCGGTATTTTATGTCCTGTGCTTCAAAACAGAAATCTTCCTGCATTAGTAATTCATGAACATTAGTGCCAGCTCTGGGAATATCTGATGTAGCATCTCAAGGAGATAAGCTTGATTATGAAGTGGGTATGTCTAGTTTGATGAAGAGAAGGACTAGGGGAGACATGATAGCAGTCTTCCAATATCTCAAGGGCTTCCCCAAAGAAGAGGGAGTCAAGCTATTCTCCAAAGCATCTGAGGGCAGGAGAAGAAGCAATGGGTGGAAACTCATCAAGGAGAGAAGCAATTTAGAACTAAGGAGTAAATTCCTGACAGTGAGAACAATTAACCAGTGGAACGACTTGCCACCAGAAGTTGTGAATTCTCCAACATTGGAAGTTTTTAAGAAGAGATTAGACAACCATTTGTCTGAAGTGGTGTAGGGTTTCCTGCCTAAGCAGAGGGTTGGACTAGAAGACCTCCAAGGTCCCTTCCAACTCTGATATTCTATTCTATTCTATTCTGTTCTATTCTATTCCAGCACTACTAACCTCTATCCTGCAAAAAAAAAAAACCCACCTTTGTTTATAAATAAAAAGAAAAACTATTCTATACTTCTTGGAAAGTATATACAAAATATGCTTCTTGTGTTTTTATAAGTGATATAACAGGAATGGTATTTAAATTCTTTTTTTTTTCCCAACCAGCAAGAGATGCGTGAGCACGAGTGTCCAAGAGAAAAATTATACAGCCTCTTTCAGATTTAAGTTTGCTGAAATAAAACCTATCCCCAAGTATATAGATTATAGCATTGATGTGCAAAATGTGTTTTTTTTAAAAAAAATATATAACGGGTATAACATATTTATTTTATTTCCAAGTAGCACAGTTGCATGAGCAACTGTGTGCCAGAGAAAAATATACAGCCTCGTTCAGTTTTAAGTTTGTTGAAATAAAAATTATTTCCAAGTATATAGATTATAGCATTGATGTGCAAAATGTGTTTTTTTTTAAAAAAATATATAACGGGTATAACATATTTATTTTATTTCCAAGTAGCACAGTTGCATGAGCAACTGTGTGCCAGAGAAAAATATACAGCCTCGTTCAGTTTTAAGTTTGTTGAAATAAAAATTATTTCCAAGTAAATAGATTATAGCATTGATGTGCAAAATGTTTTTTAAAATTTTTTTTGCTCAACCTGGATTAGTTTTATGAGCAACTGGACAAATCTTTGGAGCACCAGATCGTCTTAGCAATTGATCTTGATGGGGTGTTTTTTTTGTCCAGTTTGAAAACAGATGTGATTTTCAGAATTGAGATGGAAGCTACAGCCTTTTGTCTGAAATGGTCTCCTGCTTCAACGGGGTCAGACTAGAAGACCTCGAAGGTCCCTTCCAACTCTGTTATTTTGTTAAATTTGTTAAACGACTGTACCAAAATTGCTAGGGTCTATACCCTAAGGGACGCTGTGGCTCATCACGACGCTGAGCTTGTCAACCGAAAGGTCGGCAGTTCAGCGGTTCGAATCCCTAGTGCTGCGTAACGGGGTGAGCTCCCGTGACTTGTCCCAGCTTCTGCCAACCTAGCAGTTCGAAAGCAGGTAAAAAAAATGCAAGTAGAAAAATAGGGACCACCTTTGGTGGGAAGGGAACAGCGTTTCATGCGCCTTTGGCGTTGAGTCATGCCGGCCACATGACCACGGAGACGCCTTCGGACAGCGCTGGCTCTTCGGCTTTGAAATGGAGATGAGCACCGCCCCCTAGAGTTGGGAACGACTAGCACATATGTGCGAGAGGAACCTTTACCTTTACCTTTAAACCCTGGCATTGAAAGCTAATCCGATCACGAAGTGGCATTATAATAAGAACATTAGTTGTTTGGTATAGCACAAACTATTCTAAAATAAGACCGAGTCGGCAGTGAAAGAGAAGCATCTTGAATGAGTTGGCTTTGGAGTCATGTTTTAAACCTTGTGCCCACAGTTGAGCTCATCTAACCACAATAGGTAGTCTCACTTGCCACTAAAACTTGCGCCCACACCCAATGAGACAGCTGGAAGGTCAACTCTCGGATGGGTGGGGGAAATTGATGAGATGCCCAAAATGTAGAGAAAAAAAAAATAGAGCAAAAACTTATTTGTAAGAGACCGGGAATGGAAAGAAGATGAGAGAAGAAAAATAGGTGGAAGGAAAATTACCCATGTCACCATATCTTGGAGGGAAATTTGTGTGTGTGTGTGTGTGTTTTAATTTGATTTATATGCCGCCCTTCTCCGGAGACTCAGGGCGGCTTACAATGCGTTAAGCAATAGCCTTCATTCTTTTGTATATTTATACAAAGTCAGTTTATTGCCCCCATAATCTGGGTCCTCATTTTTACCTACTTTAGAAAGGATGGAAGGCTGAGTCAACCTTGAGCCTGGTGAGATTTGAACTTACAGTAATTGCAGGCAGCAGATGTAAATTGATATTAATTAGTCTGCTGAGCCACCAGAGCTTTTCAGTTTGTTGTATTGCAGCCACTCAAAACACAACCCATTTTCTATCATTAGAGGGTTTTTTATTTCATCAGGAATTCTGGAATTTTAAAAAAAAAAAAACTAAATGTTTTTACGATCTGAAAAAGTTTGAAAACCTCTAGTCTAGAATAGAGATAGGAAGGCCTGGGGGCGGAAACTGAAAAATTGGGGGGAAGGTAAAGGCAAAGATAAAGGTTCCCCTCGCACATTTTGTGCTAGTCGTTCCTGACTCTAGAGGGCGGTGCTCATCTCCATTTCAAAGCCGAAGAGCCAGCGCTGTCCAAAGACTTCTCCGTGGTCATGTGGCCGGCATGACTCAACGCCAAAGGTGCACGGAACCCTGTTCCCTTCCCACCAAAGGTGATCCCTATTTTTCTACTTGCATTTTTTATCTGCTTTTGAACTGCTAGGTTGGCAGAAGCTGGGACAAGTCACGGGAGCTCACCCCGTTACGCGGCACTCGGGATTCGAACCGCTGAACTGCCGACCTTTCAGTCAACAAGTTCAACGTCTTTCCTTTCTTCTTGAGCTGAATATTGCTGTTTGCTAAGTCATGTCCGACTCTTCGCGACCCCATGGACCACACCATGCCAGGGCCATCTGTCCTCCACTGTCTCCTGGAGTTTGTCCAAATTTGTGTCCATTGCATCGATGACACTATCTTAAACAAGGTGGCACAGTGGTTAGAGTATAGTATTGCAGGCTAACTCTGCCCACTGCCAGCAGTTCAATCCTGACCGGCTCAAGGTTGACTCAGCCTTCCATCCTTCCAAGGTGGGTAAAATGAGGACCCAGATTGTTGGGGACAAGAGGCTGACTCTGTAAAGTGAGTGCTTTAGACCAGTATGAAGCAGTATATAAGTCTAAGTGCTATTGCTATTCCTCCCTTCTTCCTTCCTTCCTTTGTTTCTTTCTTTTTCTTTCTTTTCTTCCTTCTCTCTTTCCCTTCCCTCCTTTCTTTCTTTCCTTCTTTTCTTTCTTTTCTTCCTTCTCTCTTTCCCTTCCCTCCTTTCTTTCTTTCCTTCTTTTCTTTTTCTCTTTCTTTCTCCTTCCTTCTCTCTTTTTTTTCTCTCCTCTCCTCTCCTCTCCCTCCCTTCCTTCCTCTCTAAATCCCTTTTTCATTCTCCTTCCTGGTGGCAGAGTGGTTAAGAGTGCAGTATTTTAGACTAACTCTGCATTCCACTGCCAGCAGTTCGATCCCAACCAGCTCAAGGTTGACTCAGCTTTCCGTCCTTCCGAGGTCGGAAAAATGAGGACCCAGATTGTTGGGGGCAAGAGGCTGACTCTGTGAACCGCTTAAAGAGGGCTGTGAAGCGGTATACAAGTACTACTAATAGTACTATCTCTGCCGTCCTCTCCTCCTTTGGCCTTCCATCTTTCCCAACATCAGGGTCTTCTCCAAGGAGTCCCTCTCTTCTCCTTAGGTGGCCAAAATTATTTGAGCTTCAGCTTCAACATCTGTCCTTCCAAAGAACAGTCACAGTTGATTTCTTCTAGGATTAGAACTGACCTGGATACTGACAGATGTTATTTGTTCCACATGCTCTTTTTATCAGTCCTTACATCACCAAGGCCAACCCTGTAAATTCAGTTAGACAAATAGCCCACACGTGTGTCGAAAATTCAAGTACGTTTCAGTTACACAAGCGAATTCGCCTTCGGATGAAGGGAAGGTTGATAGCAGTTGGAAAGAAGGATTAATAACAAGATCCTCGAGACCAAATGCTATCTGCTGGCAGTCCAGGGGAACAATCTCTACTATGCAGTGTAGGAGTTGCTGCAGCCTTGAAATATTCGCCTTTTGCAAGAAGGAAATTTCACTGATTTGCATTGCAAATGCAGATTTGCAAAGCATTTTTTGGAGGGGAAATAGCCTTGCAACCTTCGATCACTTCTTTGCAGCATCTTCTCTCTAAAAGAAAAGTTTTCCCAGATAATATTGCTTACAGAACGTTCTGATACGAACATTTTATCTGTTAAGCCCTGTTTTTAGCTATGCAAGGTTGTGTGTAAGTGACGGGGAAGTGAAGACCTCCCTCTGATCCGAGCTTTTCTGGGGATTAGAAAGAAAATCCACCATTCATTTATTCAGATAGGCATTCGCTGTATGTAAAAAAAAATTCCCCTATCCAGTCGTATCCGAGTCTAGGGTGTAGTTACGTCTCCATTTCTTTGCCAAGGGAGCCACTATTGTTTGATTGAAATTGAAGAAATTTTCCGTGGTCATGTATGCCAGCATAGTTATATGCTAAAGTATACACGGATCATTGTTACCTTTTCACCGAAGTGGTACCTATTGATCTACTCGCATTTGCTTGCTTTCGAACTGCTCGGTGGGTAGGAGCTGAGGCGAGAAACGGGAACTCGCCCCATCTCACAGTGCTCGGGTCTCGAACCTATTCGTTTTCCAGCTGACAAGCTCAGCATCTTTAGACTCTGAGCCCCCATTCCCTGTATAGCTTTGAATAAATCTCCTTGTTCCTATCCCGTGGTATGTCCAGAATAATCCTGATCTAATTAACTAAGAGGGTTATTGAAACGATTGCAGAGAATACTTGGGAACTTTTGAAAGAGTTGTGAAACGATGCATTTTTCTCAGTTCACCCCATTCTTCTCCTTACAAGACAATGCCAGCAAGTTACATACCACCTGATTAGTTAGTTAGAAAGGAAGAACCCGTATCTTTAATACCATCTAATAATAATATTTAGATGCGATTACGTCATAGTCTTTCGTGGTGGGTAGATAATACTTTAAAAAAGCACTCCTGTTAACGTTTTTTTTGTTTGTTTGTTTGTTTTGTTCTTAGCCATTTTCTAATTTATTTCCGTTTATCAAGTCAGGATGCTGAATTTTAACATCTTCTTTCTTTTATCTTACAGTTGGGAAACATTATCCTGTTTCCAGCCTATTTCGTGATCGGTTTGATCAAGCGACTTTTCTCGAAATCAATGCCTCCGATCACGCTGGAAAACCCAGATGTAAAATATGCATTACGGCTGATCGATAAAGAGGTAACACATAAATTGCTCTCATATTTCTCTCTGTGTGTCTCTCCCTCCCTCCCTCTTTCTCTCCCTCCCTTCCTCTCTCCCCCCTCCTTCCCTCTCTCTCCCCTTCTCTCTCCCTCTCCCCTTCTCCTCTCTCTCTCCCTCCCTCTCTCTCCCCCTCCCTCTCTTTCCCCTCCCTCTCTCCCTCTCCCCCTCCCTCTCTCCCTCTCCCTCCTCCCTCCTCCCTCTTTCTCTCCCTCCCTCCCTCTCTCTCTCTCCCCCATTCCTCCCTCTCTCCTCTTCTCTCTCCTTCCCTCCCTCTTTCTCCCTCTCTTTCTCCCACCCTCCCGCTCCCTCCCTCCCTCTCTCTCCCTCCCTCTTTCCCCCTCTCTCTCCCTCCCTCCCTCTCTCCCTCTCTCCCTCGCTCTCTCTCTCCCTCTCTCTCTCTCTTACAGCAGATTTTTAAAAAATGTTTTAATACCCAAAATGATGTCAGTATGCCCAGGAACCGAGATTGAAGTAGGTAGAATAAACACTTCATACTCCCTAACCGTTGATACGTGGCGGTTTTGCCTATATGATTTTAATTTTTAATTTTATTTCATTGTGATTTGTATTGGAATTTGTCATTTTGTAAGCCGCCTTGAGTCCCCAGGGAGAAAGGCGGCATATAAATCGCAATAATAAATAAATAAAAATAAATATCAACCTTTGGAGTATTGTATGCATTGAGAAATATTGCAAAACGTAGGTTAGTGCTGTGGCCTTTCGTAATACAGAGAGGTTGAAAAACTGGATTTTGCAGCTACCCTCCTTCATATTTAAATTGATTTAGAAATTTTCTATAGACCTCTACTCGCTCACAGGTGGCTCTAAGCCATAAGAAAAGAAAAAAAATTCTACCTTGATGGAAAAATTAGTAATTTTGTGGTCGATGCTGATGTGCAGTGCATGTATCACGTATAACGTGATAAATCAAGCGGAAAATCTCGGGTGTAAAATTGGAGAGCTGGAGATAAAATACACCCATATTTATTATTTCAAACCGACCTCGTAATAATTCTTCCTTGACTGGGCATTTTTTCCTAAAAGGCTAAATCTGCAGCTGCCCTGATTTCTAATTGATGCAAGCCTGTTTGCATAAATATTAAATAGTATTAAATATATGGCTCATTGGAGCTGTCAGCTCACCGCCTTGCATTCTGAAATGTTTCCTCTGTGAACGGAACTCATTATATTTTCTGAATATCTGACCTTAGCTCTGAATCTGGATTTATTGATCTAATCTGGGTCCCATCCATGTGTACAACTCCTGAAAGAAGGCTAGTCATGAAACATTAAACAGAGATGAGTACTGCCCCCTAGAGTCGGGAACGACTAGCGCATATCTGCAAGGGGAACCTTTACCTTTATATAGATGCGGCCTTCCCAAAAAGTTTGGGAACTGAAGGGTTTGACTTCCAATTGCACAGTCACGATAGCTCCACAAACAACGAAAGATAGTTAAGCAGGCAGTCTTGGTTAGGTGCTGTTGGGAACCGTGTTTATTTCTTCAGTCCGTCACCGTTCTGAAATGCAGATGATGTATCTTGATTATAAACATTTGGGCCTTGGATGGAGCATGCATAACTCTGCTCCTGGTTTATGAACTTTTATTTCTCTCTTTTCAGCAAGTCAGTCATGACACCCGAAAGTTTCGCTTCGCCCTGCCAAGTCCAAGGCATGTTTTGGGGCTTCCTGTGGGTAAGATGTTTATGTTAAAATAAACTATATATATATACACACACACATCCAAAGATACTTTAGAGGGGGAATAAGGGAAAAAGTTGACATCATTGGATGGAATTGTGGATTTGAGAAGAAAGTTTCTTTCTTCTTCTTCTTCTTCTTCTTCTTCTTCTTCTTCTTCTTCTTCTTCTTCTTCCATCTCCTTCTTCTTCTTCTTTTTCTTATTCTTCCTCCTCCTCCTCCTCTTCCTCTTCTTATTCTTCCTCTGTTTCTTCTTCTAATTTTTCTCCTTCTTCCTTCTCCTCCTCTTCTCTTTCTCCTTCCTGTTTTCCTCCTCCTTCTGCTTCCTCCTTCTCTCCTCTTCTTCTTTTTTCTTTCTTCTTCTTTCTCCTCCTCCTCCCTCTTCTTTTCCCTTTCTTTCTTCCTCCTCCTCCTTCTGCATCTATATCTTATAGATTTATCTAGATATCAATTATTTCTCTATTCATTTCTATCTCTCTATGTATCTATATCTATCCATCTTTCAGCATTTTAAATCTTTCTCCTCCTCCTCTTCTTCTTCTTTTTCTTCTTCTTCTTCGTCTTCATCTTCTTCTTCCTTCTTCTTTTCCTCCTCCTCCTCCTCCTGCATCTATCATTGATTTATCTAGATATCAATTATTTCTCCATCCATCTCTCTCTATCTCTCTATATTTATCCATCTTCCAGCATTTTAAATCTTTCTTTTCTTCTTCTTCTTCTTCTTCTTCTTCTTCTTCTTCTTCTTCTTCTTCTTCTTCTTCTTCTTCTTCTTCTTCTTCTTCTCCTCCTCCTCCTCCTCCTCCTCCTCCTCCTCTTCCTCTTCCTCTTCTTATTCTTCCTCTGTTTCTTCTTCTAATTCTTCTCCTTTTTCCTCCTCTTCCTCTTCTCTTTCTTCTTCCTGTTTTCCTCCTCCTTCCTCCTTCTCTCTCTTCTTCTTTTTCCTTTCTTCTTTCTCCTCCTCCTCCCTCTTCTTTTCCCTTTCTTTCTTCCTCCTCCTTCCTCCTTCTCTCTCTTCTTCTTTTTCCTTTCTTCTTCTTTCTCCCCCTCCTCTCTCTTTTCCCTTTCTTTCTTCCTTCCTCCTCTTCCTCCTCACTTCCCGCCCCCTGCTTTATTTATAGCTTGGCTTATTTTTTTATTTCTTTGAAGTAAAGCTCTGTTAGCTAGAACGAAGAGTGTATTGGCGGTGGAAAAATCCTGCCTAAATTTAAACCGATTTGGACCTGCTCTCTAAATGAACAGGAGAATTCATCCACGAGGACCGAAACCCCAACCCAGAATAAAAACACAACCGAACCAATAACAGAAGGAAACACAACAGTCTTGCTAAGTAGGGGACGATCAAATGCTAACCTAATCCTCACCGGTGAATTTCCACAGGCTATTATTCCACCCTCGATATTCTTTGGATCTTCGCAAAGAATATTTGATTGTTTACTTCTCCTGGTGCCACCCGACTCCCACTGTGGCCACACACACACACAAAAAAACAACAACCCAGAGAACACAATTGTGATTGTTTACAATTTGTGGCTGGGAGATAAGACCTGGAAAGGTATCAAGCGAATTTGCAACCATGGCTTCCGTGTTTTTGTTTCGGCCTTCCTTGCTTCCCTCAGTTGCCGAGCGGAATCTGTAATTAGGAGCCAGCTGCTCCTCTCCTCTGCCAGAGGCATTTTGCGCCGGGAAGCAGGTGTGGTGTGTTTGTGTGTGCTTGTGCCTTGCAACACACGGGAGTACTGTAAACTTCAAGGATACAAAGAATTAAAAATCGTCTTGCGCTGCGTCTCTCTAAAAGACCCCTAGCGCTAAGCGTAATGTTTGCTAGGAATTTATCCAGGATAACGGTGCAAAACAACGATCAGTTATCTTTTTGGAGGCTGCGCGCTCAAGTATTGATTGCCTTTATTTATTCGACAATATTTTTAGCTGTCCCCAGCGGTAGGTTTCACATTTTGTTACCACCGGTTCGCCATGCGCGCGCACAGTTGCTTCTCACGCGTGTGCATCGTCCACGCATGTGCCCGGCCTTCCGTGCATGTGCTTTGCTCACTTGCATGCGCCCAACCTCAAAAACGTGCCTAAATAGGATGGCATGGAGCCAGGGCAGATGGGTGAGCCCACGCCCACCCGTGATTTCCACTATCGGTGCACCCAAACCGGTCCAAACCGGTTGAATACCATCTCTGGCTGTTCCCCTTTCTTCCCCATCCCTCCCGCCACCCAAAAATAATCAGGCCAATTATAGTTTTGCTCAGGGGTGAAATCCAAAATTTTTCCCTACCAGTTCTGTGGGCGTGGCTTGGTGGGAGTGGCAGGGGAAGGATATTCCAAAATCTCCATTCCCACCCCACTCCAGGGGAGGGATACTGCAAAACCTCCATTCCCTCCCCATTCCTGGGGGAAGCATATTGCAAAATCCCCATTCTCACCCCACTCTGGAGCCAGCCAGAGGTGATATTTGCCGGTTCTCTGAACTACTCAAAATTTCCGCTACCGGTTCTCCAGAACCTGTTAGAACCTGCTGGATTTCACCCCTGGTTTTGCTTTCAGTACAGGCTGTCCTTACAACAGTTCGTTTAGTGAATGTTGTTTACAACAGCACTGAAAAAAGGTACTTACGACCATGTTTCACACTTACGACGGTCACGTGATCCAAATTTAGACGCTGGGCAACTGACTCGTCTTTATGACAGTTGGAACGCACCCCCCCCCCCCGGGGTCACCAGATCCCCTTTTGTGACCGTCGGACCAGCAAAGCCAATGGGGGAATCCAGATTCATTTAACAACCCTGTGACTAATTTAATGACCACAGTGATTTCCTTAACAGGTGCGGCGAGAAAATTCATAAAATGGGGGGCGAAGTCACTTAGCAAATGTTTCACTTAGCGACAGGAATTTGGGGTTCCATCGAAGACTACCGATTTGCTAGGAATTAATCTGGAAGATTTATCGGATTGATCTGGAAGATTAATTCGATTAATCTGGAAGATTAATTGGTGCAAACAATTTCAATTCTCTTTTTTGAGGCTGGATGTTGATGCTTTGATTAGTTTTATTTATTTGACAATATTTTTAGCACTCCCCCCTTCTTCCCCACCCCTCCCCACCCCCACACCCGAAAAATCAGGCCAATTCTCATTTGGCTTTCTGTACAGAAAGTGCTACAGCTGACTAACAGCTTTTCTCTCCTGCTAACAGCTTTTGGGCCTCTTGTCAAAAGCCGGCAGCAATTATTTTCTAAAGAATAGATCTCAGGGTTTTTACGTTTTTTATTAAGCAAGTTTTAATTGCAGGGGGGAGGAAGAGGGGGTACAAGACTTCCCACCACTGAATTGTTTCCCACATAAAAAAATCAATATGTTAAGGTAACGTCTTAGTATATAGGTGGAGTAAGGTGGAGGGGTTTTTTGTATTTTTTTGCAAAGTCAGGATACTCATAAATTCAAAATTTCCATATATCTAGGCCAGGGGTCTACAACCTTAAATATTCAGATGAGTCATTTGGACCCGTTTCCCACAGAAAAGAAAACACCGGGAGCCACAAAACCTGGGTGGGCGTGGCCAACTCGATGTCACTCACTTCCACCAGTCACATGACACACACCCCGCCACGCCTACCCAGCCGGTCATTAGGGCAGAGAACCAGTTGTTAAAAAACACCGGGAACCACAAAAACCTTTCTCTCTCCCTCTCTGAATCTCTCTCTGCCTCTCTCTCTCCCTCTCTCTCTGTATCTCTCTGTCTCTGCCCTGGCCGCTTCTCCATCCCCCGCCATTCCTTCTCAGGCCAGGCGAGGAGTGACTGGGAGGGGAGGGTGAGGGGGCGGGGCCAGCCAGTGATGGGATCACCTGACAGGGAGCCACAGCAGAGGGCCCAAAGAGCCACATGCGGCTCCGGAGCCGCAGGTTGCTGACCCCTGATCTAGGCAGTCCTTTGCGTATTGCTCCAAGGGCTCCTATTACTATTGGTGCAACCACCGATTTCTTCCTCCACACTCGCTCAACTTCAGTTCGCAAATCACGGTATTCCGTTATTCTTTCCACCTGTTTCTCTTCCATTCGTGCCTCCCCCAGTATTGCATTATCAATGAACCAGGCCCTTTTTTCTTTTTCCTTTCTACAATAGTGATGCCAGACGTCTGTCCCACAGGATCTTCACCTGTTCATTTTCAAAAACTTTGTCAACTTTGTGTTGTTATTATTATTGTTGTTGTTGTTTAAGATTTAATCTTCCATTCATTTCGCAGTCTGGGACTGTTAAAAACTTCACAGTTCAAATCCTAACCAAAGACTTAAGAGCTGTTAAAGTAATGCCTGAATAGATAGGCAGTTCTGATGGTAGTGATGATGATGATGATTGTAGTTGTTGTTGTTGTTGTTGTTGTTGTTGTTGTTGTTGTTGTTGTTATTATAAACTTGTATTCATTGAATATGAAACTCAGTCAACTGAATATTTAAAAATGTATCACAAATATGAGTGACTGGTGCTAATGGTTGATACGGGTTGCTGCCAGCGTCCTAGGTATCAACCAAGTACTTTCTTAAAATATATGATGTTCCGAGTAGCACAGTGTCAGGTTTCAAGGTCGTCTCAAATAAATTGCATTTCAAACAAAGTCTTTGAAGAAAAACTCCTATTTATTAAGCACGACATTCTAATCCGACTCCATAGAAGCCAACACTGACTTCCAGACCCAAAACCCTCCCTTTCTGTTTCCCACTCCCCTGCACTCATTGGCCATCTTCCAAGTCATTCTACCCGTAATCTACTGCTCCAGCTCAAAAGAATTTCCCCCCTCCCATCCCATCTCCTAGGGGATATTATCTCCAGGGAAAATAAGTAGGTGAAAAGTCAAACGTCCCTTTCCAGACACCTCCGCTTCTCCTTCCTTTGTCAGCACTAGAATAAATGCTGCTTGAAGTGCTGACACACAGTTTTTTGCAGTTCCGCTGGTGTTATTTCAGGAAGCTGCAATTTCTTGAAGGGTTTTGGGAAATTCTTGGACATGGTACCAAGTGCCCCGATGACAATGGGTATCACTGTGACATGGCTTTCATCCATAGCCATGCAGTTTCGATGGCCAGGTCGCGATATTTCATGATTTTTTCCAGTTCTTTTTCTTCGACTCTGGCATCTCCTGGTACCGCGATGTCAATAAATTGTACGTTTCAGTTTTCGGCAACTGTGATATCTGGCGTCTTGTGTAAAATTCTTGGACATGGTACCTAGTGCTCCGATGACAATGGGTATTATTATTATTATTATCATCATCATCATCATCAAATGCAAACTAGTTCCATAAATAATGAGGCAAAGCCAAGCGAAGGAGTCTGAACGATGATCCGTCTTGTTTCATCTTTTGAATGTTTTGCTTGGCCTCTAGGGCAGCATATTTACCTCTCGGCCAGGATCGACGGGAATTTGGTGATCAGACCTTACACGCCGGTCAGCAGTGACGACGACAAAGGATTCGTGGACCTGGTTGTGAAGGTAAAAGCTTTGCGATAAACCATCTTTTAAATATATATGGCGTAATGGTCTATCTGCGTTGAGCAGCATGGATTTGTAGGCATCTGAATGACTTCGTCTTTCTCTCCTGCACATTCAGTTTTAAAGCTGTTTTCTCCCCTATAGATCTATTTCAAAGGAGTTCACCCCAAATTTCCCGAAGGGGGGAAAATGTCCCAGTATCTGGAGAACCTGAAGATGGGGGACACCATTGATTTTCGGGGACCTAGTGGATTGCTCGTTTACGAGGGGAAAGGTGAGGCTCTGGAAACTGAATATCAAGTCGCCTTCCTCTCTGATTTATCCTACAAGGAGTTCTCGAACTTACGGCTGTTGTGGAGCCTGCCCATCACAGTCATCATGTGACCGATCCCATTTTACGACCATTTTCTCAGGGTTCTAAATGAATGTGGCGGCAAGCGTGGTCGCGAAGGGGCCACAGTGGTTCTTAAGCCATGGTTTACTATGGGAGTGGTTTTGCCAAAAACTGGATGTAAACGCCAACTTTTGGCGAACACGTTTAGGTGACCCTGGTTGTAAATACATCCCAGTTGCTAAGCAAAGTTCATTCATGTGACCGCAGGGGAGGGCGCAACTGGCATGATTTTGAAGTAGCCCCCAAGTTGGTCCATTGTGGCTTCGAACGGTTGAAAGTCAAGGAGTAATACAGGCAGAGGTGGGCTACACATAATTTAACCGGTTTGCCCAGTGCAGAACCATAAATACGAGCGTGCACTCGCGTGCGGGGGGGCTTCAAACGCACAGCAATTTCATGTGCGCGGCAGTGGTAGGTTCCTCCCAGTTCTGCCGAGCCGGTAGCAGTGATGATATGACATCACCGAACTGGTTCTGCCCCCCCTCCCACCCACCCACCCCCACCTGTTATTCTTACCTTTATTTGGCCCCACCCCCAATCTATTGCTGCCTCCTGAGTCCCAGCTGATCGGCTAGAAGGAAAAAAACTGTTTAAACTCTTGCCGCGGGGCTTCAAAGGGCCGCCCTACAGCTGATCAGTGATAAAAGGCAGTTTGGTAGTAGACCATTGCCTCCAAAAACAAATGAGTAGACCGGTGCCTGCAAAAATAAATGGGTAGACCAGTGCCTGCAAAAATACATGAGTAGACCGGTGCCTGCAAAAATAAATGGGTAGACCGGTACACCTCTGCAAGCAGTTAAAAGCCTGGTAGACCAGTACCTCTGCTAAATCCTAAAGAATTGTCACATGACCATCAAGCCACACCCACAAAATAAGCCACACCCACAGAACCGGTAGTAAAAAATTTTAGAAACCCACCCCCCCTTGCGCACGGGTTCCAGCACATCTTCTCCGGCAGCCTCAGTGAGTAGAGCAGGCGAGGCGCAGAAAACAGCTGGATTGCGTGGGCGGGGCGAGCGAGCCAGAGAGTGAGATATATAGGATGGGATAGCACCAGGGCAGGGGGCGGGCCCAGCCAGTGGTCAGAACTACCGGTTCGCCCGAATCTATCCGAAACCGGCAGTAGCCCACCTCTGAATACAGGTTAAATTTGGACAGTTTTCCCTGTTGTGGGGTGTTTTTTTTTTTAATAGATATTTGGCAAGTATTCCTCATTGGGATTAGGAGTGGGCAAAAGATGTCAAATCTGACATCGATATGCTTGGATTCGAGGCGTTTGGCGTGCTGCCAATCCACTTCCTCATCCCTGTTTTTTGGGGGGATTTTTTCCCCTCCAGGTGTGTTTGCGATTCGTCAAGACAAGAAATCCCAACCCGTTCTTAAGGAGGTGAAATACGTCGGGATGATTGCAGGTGGAACAGGTACTGCCAAATGGCGTTTTCCCGCCTTTGCTTATTCAATGGGATGTGTCAGGTGCCAAGAATTACCCGTTAACTTCCAGTTAAGATGATTTTAGTGACCATGCCTACTCACAAGGATCTGGTCAATTAATATTCAGCATTAATTTTTTTTTTTTAATTTGATTTATATGCCGCCCTTCTCCGGAGACTCAGGGCGGCTTACAATGCGTTAAGCAATAGCCTTCATACTTTTGTATATTTATACAAAGTCAGCTTATTGCCCCCACAAACTGGGTCCTCAATTTACCTACCTTAGAAAGGATGGAAGGCTGAGTCGACCTTGAGCCTTGGCGAGATTCGAACCAGCAGTAAATTGCAGGCAGCTGAATGATAATAACAGGCTATTAGTCTGCTGTGCCACCAGGCTCTTTTGGCACTAGATAAAGAGTCGATGGAATTCAAGAGGGGTTGGAGTTCGAACGTTTGTGGCAGTATAAGGATTCCAGGCTGATGGCTCATTTAACTCTACCTCCAATTCTGACTGCCCTTCTCCTGCAGATCTGGATAAGATTAATTTAACCATTTCTTTCTTTCTTTCTTTCTTTCTTTCTTTCTTTCTTTCTTTCTTTCTTTCTTTCTTTCTTTCTCCCTCTCTCTCTCTCTCTCCCTCCCCTTTATCTCTCCCTTCCTCCCTCCCTTTCTCTCTTCTTTCTCTCTTCTCTTTTTTTCCCTCCCTCCTTCCCTTCCTCCCTCACTTTATCTTTCTCCCCCTTCCTCCCTCACTTTATTTCTTCTCTCCCTTCGTCTCTCTCTCTCCTCTTTTTCTCTCCCTCCCTTCTTCCCCTTATCTCTCTCTTTCCTCTCACTCCCTTTATCTCTCTCTCTCCTCTCTTTTTCTCCTTCCCTCCCTCCCTTTATCTCTCTCCTTCTCTCTCCTCTTTCTCTCCCTTCCTCCTTTTATCTCTCTCTCTCTCCTCTTCTCTCCTCTCTTTCTCTCCCTTCCTCCCTTTATTTCTTTTTCTCTCCTCTTTCTCTGCTGTTTTTCTCACCCTCCCTCCTTTTATTTCTCTCTCCCCCTCCCTTTATCTATCTATCTCCCACCCTCCCTCCTTCTATCTTTCTCCCCTCTTTCTCCCCTCTCCCTCCCTATCTCTATCTCTATCTCTTCCCTCAAGGAATTACTCCCATGTTGCAACTCATTCGAGCGATTGTAAAGGACAAGGAAGATCCCACCGTTTGTCATTTACTCTTTGCTAACCAGGTAGGATCATTTTCTTTGCTCCCTTTCTAAGGAGAGCAGAGAGCATATCGGGCCGATGGCAGTATGTTATGGAGAATAAATAAAATAGGTGCTGATATTTCATGCTTGCAATATTCAAGCCTCATGTAGGTTTACGCAGGATATTTATTCCGCCATTTTCATTAGACCGTATTTTCAAAAGAAGCGTAAATGAAATTGTAGCTTTGCTTTTATTATCTTTCCAGTCACTACAAGCAAGAGACTGGTTCAGCAATTTTTGTAATATTCCAGCTTCACTCTGGATCCTTTCATTTTCATTTTTATTTTTGGGGGGAAATAATGAGAAAAATGCTTAAGTTAAGTATCCCAAAGGTGTTGTTTTTTTTTTTTCAAAAGGCAACTGGACTTTTTGGTTTTTTCTTTGAAGACGTTTCGCTTCTCATCCAAGAAGCTTCTTCAGCTCTTACTGGATGGTGGGGAATGGAAGGATTTATATTCCTTGCAGACAGCTGGTCATTTGCATCCTTTTAGAGGGTCATTGAGGCCACTTGGAGGTTTCTCTGTGTCCTCAGGGCCACCCGAGTAGAGAAAATGGGTGTGGAGCCTTCTTGGAACTGCTGAAAGGAACTGCAGAACCTTTTCAGCAGTTCCAAGAAGGCTCCACACTCATTTGCACTACTCGGGTGGCCCTGAGGACACAGATAAACTTCCACGTGGCCTCAACGTCTCCCTAAAAGGATGCAAATGACCAGCTGTCTGCAAGGAATATAAATCCTTCCATTCCCCTCCATCCAGTCAGAACGAAAGAAGCTTCTTGGATGAAAAGCGAAACATCTTCAAAGAAAAAGAAAGTCCAGTTTCCTCTTGAAAAAAGCACCTTTGGAACAACCATGACCTGGATGAGTGAGAATCTCCATAGATACTTACCGTACTTTTCGGAGAATAAGACGCACCGGAGTATAAGACGCACCTAACTTTTTTGGTGAGGAAAAGAAGAAAAAGAAATCTCCCTCTGCCTCTTAGCAATTTTGCCTCGTTGCAGCAAACAGCAAACAGCCTGCTTTACTTTCATTTTCGTTTTCAGCATAGCTTGATTAGCACAAGGGGGAAAAAAATCTGCTCCAGCAATTTACCTCCTTGCAGCAAGCAGCAGAGCTTGCGCAAAACAGCTGAGAGGAAATCAGCTGAGAGTCAGGAGGCCGATCCAATCAACTTGTGCTAATTAGGCTGTGCTGAAACTGAAAGGAGCTGTTTTTTCTTGCTGTTTGCTTGCGAGGAGGTAACTGCTGCGAGGCACAGGCCAAAGGGTGGGGGCCAGTGGGTGGGCGGGGCTACATTCTGTGTATAAGGCGCATCTAAATTTTCACCCCCTTTTAGGAGGGGGAAAAGGTGCATCTTATATTCCGAAAAATACGGTAAGTTAGCTGCTTCTAGTGGAAATTTTGTTAATGCAAGAACAGAGAAAATACATTTCCCTCTACACCAATCTAAAAATCTCCTCCAATTAAGTCGTTCTCACACGAGTGATTTGATAGTCGTAAATCCTCTCAACCAGAAATGGTTTAAAGTGTTCTAGACAGAAAACCGAATTAAATAGATTCATTTCAGAACTGAGTAGAACACTTCGGCATGGTGATTAACAGCTCAGAACAAATGCTTTTCAATTCAGTGTAATTACTCTGAACTTAATAGTACAGCGTCGTTCAGGAGTTATTTTTTGAGCAGACTCAATGATTACTGCTAGTGGTGAACTTTTTTGAGGTTTAAAATTTTGCTTGTTTTGCTTTTTGTTTCCTGGTCTGTCTGTTTGTCTTCTGTCTGTCTGTCTGTCTGTCTGTCTGGATGAATGGATGGATGGATGGATGGATGGATGGATGGATGGATGGATGGATAAGTGGGTAGGTGGATGGATGGATTGGTGTGGATGGATGGAAGGAAGGAAGGATGGATGGATGGATGGATGGATGGATGGATGGATGAGTGGATGGGTAAATGGGTGGATGGATAAGTGGGTGGGTGGATGGGTATGGATGGAAGGATGGATGGATGAACAGATGATCAATGGATGGATGGATGAGTGGGTCGGTAGATGGATGAATGTATAAGTGAGTGGATGGATGGATAGATGGATAAGTGGGTAGGTGGATGGATGGATTGGTGTGGATGGATGGATGGAAGGAAGGAAAGATGAATGGATGGATGGATGAGTGGATCGGTGGGTGGATGGGTAGATGGGTGGATGGATAAGTGGATGGATGGATAAGTGGGTGGGTGGATGGGTATGGATGGAAAGAAGGAAGGATGGATGGATGAACAGATGATCAATGGATGGATGGATGAGTGGGTCGGTAGATAGATGAATGTATAAGTGAGTGGATGGATGGATAGATGGATAAGTGGGTAGATGGATGGATGGATTGGTGTGGATGGATGGAAGGATGGATGGATGGATGGATGGATGGATGGATGGATGGATGGATGGAAGGAAGGATGGATGGATGGATGGATGAGTAGATCGGTGGGTGGATGGGTGGATGGGTAGATGGATAAGTGGATGGATGGATGGATAAGTGGGTGGGTGGATGGGTATGGATGGAAGGAAGGAAGGATGGATGGATGAACAGATGATCAATGGATGGATGGATGAGTGGGTCGGTAGATGGATGAATGTATAAGTGAGTGGATGGGTGGATGGATGGGTGAGTGAGTGAGTGGAAGGAAGGGAAGGAAGGACGGACGGATGGACCATCCACAATCAAACAAATTTTGATGGTTTAAATTTTGCTTCCAGGGTGGTTCGCTTTAGCTCTGGTTTCGTGGGATTTTTTTAAAGAGGGAATCGATATTCTAAGTTGTTCAGTGATGAATGTGTGAGATAAAACGGCAATATTGTTGTTTCCGGGACAGACCGAAAGTGACATCTTGCTGCGCTCAGAACTTGAGGAAGTACGAGCTCAACATTCAGCCCAGTTTAAGCTGTGGTACACATTGGACAGAGCCCCTGAGAGTAAGTAATCCAGCATACGGTTAAAATTAGAGGATGCTACAACATTCTGCTTAGTGGCTGAATATATAACAGAGCCCTGTAAAATTTTCGTGGAGCCACACCTAACTCCTGATGGCCGTGTGATTTCCTGCTGTCTTCTGATGTTTTTCCAGCTCACTACCCTAGTTTGCAATCCTAGGATTGTCCCATCCACATATTAACACATGCTTGACCTCAGTTAACTTTTTAAATCAAACCCTCATCTGTTTCGGATGGTTATCTACCATCTATGGACCTTCCTCAATTCCAACTCAACTTCTGGGGATCTATTAGAAGCCTCCATATTGTTTTCTTGGCAAGTCTTCAAGAGATGGTTGACAGTAGGTTCTTCTGGAACTGATACGTCTGCAAGAAAACCATCAAGCTCTCATAGCACAAAGGACCCCCCAGTCCTCCTCCCCTTTTCCTTCTCCTCCATTCCGTAAACCTCACTTTTTTCTACCCCTGACGAGGTGATCTAGTTGGGTCATGAAACGTCTGCAAGAAAGCCACCAAGCTCAGAGAGCGCCAAGGACCCCATAGCTCAACCCTGAGCTACAGATACTTTCTTGTATCAAACCCAAATTAGGGAACCCCCCTCAGATTGGCAATTTTCATAATGGCCCCTTTGATCAAACATTGAAGAGTATCATTAAGAGAAATTACAGCTAAGTGTAGGGCCCGGTGTCTCAACCCCAAGGATTAGTAGACTCCTATAGGTGTCTCATAGAAGGTTCTGGGTACAGAGTGATCCAAAATTTGCCCACTGCAACCTCAAACTAGGGTATTGTCAACTCGCAAAGCATCCCTGGCCTGCTCTCAAGTTGCCGTAGGCAAGGTGGATGGAAAACAGACGAAGCAGCACGGCAGCCAAAAACAGAAGCACATTCCAGACACATCTCTCAAGGCTGTCTCCCAGGGTTACCCACAGCGGCTTGAGGGGAGTGATCTCTACAACCCGCGAAATTGCTCCATTGGCAAATGTGACAACACACCCTGGGGGGGAGGAGGAAAACAGGGTCATGATTGGGCCGTAAATTATGTGGGGTCAGAGTTGGCTTGCTGTTCATGCATTCAGGCAGGTCTGTTCAATGATAGAAAGTTTGAAAATATTCTAGTTTTTAGAGTTAAAAAATGTGCCCACCATACTGTTCAATCATGAGAAAGGGATGGAATTGATGGAAGGCGCTGTAGATGAAGAAACATTTGCCCTCCCGTCTATTTCAAAGCCCCCCCCCCTTTGAAGATCCTGGGTGCTTTTTGTTGCTTTTTTTTTTTTTTGAAAGAGATAATAAGAGAAACGTGGTCTTTCCCAACACAGAGTGGGATTACAGCCAAGGTTTCGTGAACGAAGATATGTTGAAGGAACACATGCCTCCACCCCAAGATGACGTCCTCATCCTGATGTGCGGCCCACCGCCCATGATCCAGTACGCTTGCATTCCCAACCTGGAGAAATTGGGTTTCACCAAGGAGATGTGGTTTATTTACTAACTGGGAGTCAGGATAAAGTAGAAGGAGGGAGGAGGAGGGGAAAGAAGGAATGGAACTCTTGGGAATAAAACAGGGTAACGGAAACTAACTTCGGTAAATAGAAGTGGAACCGACGTTCACAGGAATTCCAACTCGCGCCCTCTTCTGTCTTTTTAATCCTGGCAAGCGGAAGCCTCAGCTAGACTGATTAACTGTGTTGTAGATCCTACTCTTTGCTTTGCTCTTGTGTATCAAATCTTGTCCTAAGGCAATTGAAGGAAGTTTGGGTCTTTTCATCCCGGATGGGCAAATGTCACCTGGGCCTCTTGTATCGCCAAAGAGTTTGTTGTGAGATCCAGGGAGAGAAGTGAAGGAGGCGACTTCACTCTCCCTGCTGTTTTCTGCACCAAAGCTTTAAATGCACACCTGTCTTTGCACCAACGTGTGTGTTTGTGTCCTTCTTCATTTGCATGGGGAAGGGGGAGGAGAAATTGCTTGACAGGCCAACCTACATAAACGTACTCGTCTAGCAAGCAGGGAATTGATTGGTTCTGTGCTTCCCAAATTATGGACGTGAAAGAGGGAGGTCCAATCTTGACATTCTTAATAGGGGCGCACCCCGTAGGACAGAAATGAGGAGTTGGCCTCTACTCTTCCTTCGGGCCTTTGTTTGGGGAGAGAATTTACAGCTGGGCTTTGCGTAGGGTCGAATAAGAGTGTGTATACGGGAGGCTCCCTCAACCGACCATTGTCCGAAGGATGGCCCTAAACACAGAATCATCTCCCAGAAACTTCCGGGGGGGGGAGGAATGTCAATTTGGTTGGAGGGATTGAAAGATGGACGATGGGATAGCCAGTTAGTGGAATGAGAAGCATCTATAGGCCGGCTTATCTTTTAAGTACACTCAATGGTGTATCAATCTAAAAGCAGAGGTCTTCAAACTTGGCAGCTTTAAGACTTGTGGACTTCAACTCCCAGAATTCTCCAGACAGCATAGAGTCTTAAAGCTGCCAACTTTGAGGACCCCTAATCTAAAGGAATTTCTTTAGCTGTTTTCCAAAGTTTCTGTTACGTTATTCTATTATTCAATGATCCTCTTTTAATTAGCTAAACATATACCTATGTTTATTTACATATATGTAGAGGTTACAAAATATATCCATGTATTGTTTCAGTAACCACTCATGCTGGCTGGGGAATTCTGGGAGTTTGAAGTCCGCTTATCTTAAACAGACCAAGGTTGAGTTGAAGTCCACCTAGCTTCAACAGCCCAAGGTTGAGTTGAAATCCACCTAGCTTGAAAAGCCCAAGGTTGAGTTGACGTCTACCTAGTTTAAACAGTCCAAGGTTGAGTTGAAGTCCACCTAGCTTGAAAAGCCCAAGGTTGAGTTGAAGTCCACCTAGCTTCAACAGCCCAAGGTTGAGTTGAAGTCCACCTAGCTTGAAAAGCCCAAGGTTGAGTTGAAGTCTACCTAGTTTAAACAGATCAAGGTTGAGTTGAAATCCACCTAGTTTAAACAGTCCAAGGTTGAGTTGAAGTCCACCTAGCTTGAAAAGCCCAAGGTTGAGTTGAAGTCCACCTAGCTTCAACAGGCCAAGGTTGAGTTGAAGTCCACCTAGCTTGAAAAGCCCAAGGTTGAGTTGAAGTCTACCTAGCTTGAAAAGCCCAAGGTTGAGTTGAAGTCCACCTAGCTTGAAAAGCCCAAGGTTGAGTTGAAGTCCACCTAGCTTGAAAAGCCCAAGGTTGAGTTGAAGTCCACCTAGCTTGAAAAGCCCAAGGTTGAGTTGAAGTCCACCTAGCTTGAAAAGCCCAAGGTTGAGTTGAAGTCCACCTAGCTTCAACAGGCCAAGGTTGAGTTGAAGTCCACCTAGCTTGAAAAGCCCAAGGTTGAGTTGAAGTCTACCTAGTTTAAACAGATCAAGGTTGAGTTGAAGTCCACCTAGCTTCAACAGCCCAAGGGTGAGAAAGCACTGCACTAGATTCTTTGCTCAACTGTTGTCTTGCCGCAAAAATAAAAAAATTTATATCATGCTCCTTCTTGCTTAAAGTGAATAAAACAGCCTTTCTACCTTTTTACTAACTATACCGAGGCCGAAGAACACCGGATCAGTTCATAACAAACAGTTTTGTATTGCTTTACCTGCCTACTCCGCTCTTTGAGTTTTTTTCAACTCTTTGTGGTAGAAATAAAACTTTTTTCCCCCTCCCTTAAGATGCCTTGCGAGTTCTTTTGATTCATTAACGTCGGGTTAAAATCAATTGGAAGGTTCTTGTTTGATCTCCTGTTTTGGTGTTCGCGCTTTTACAAGGTGACGTACAAAGAGAAAACATTGAACATGTTGAACATCTAACAAAATGAAATTCAACGGTGGAAAAAAGTAAGGTTCTACATTTAGGCAAGAAGAACAAAACGCACAAGTACAGTATAAATGGTACTTTGCTCAATAGTAGTAATTCTGAGAGTGATCTTGGAGTCCTAGCGGACAATCGCTTAAATACGAGCCAGCCGTGTGCAGCAGCTGCCAAGAAGGCCAACACAGTTCTAGGCTGCATCAACAGAGGGATAGAATCAAGATCATGTGAAGTGTTAATACCACTTTATAAGGCCTTGGTAAGGCCACACTTGGAATAATGGATCCAGTTTTGGTCGCCACAATGTAAAAAAGATGTGGAGACTCTAGAAAGAGTGCAGAGAAGAGCAACCAAGATGATTAGGGGATGATTGGAGGTTAAAACATATGAAGAACGGTTGCAGGAACTGGGTATGTCTAGTTTGATGAAAAGAAGGACTAGAGGAGACATAATAGCAGTCTTCCAATATCTCAGGGGCTTCCCCAAAGAAGAGGGAGTCAAGTTATTCTCCAAAGCATCTCGGGGTAGCACAAGAAGCATTGGATGGAAAGTAATCAAGGAGAGAAGCAACCTAGAACTAAGGAGAAATTTCTTGATAGTTAGAACAATTAATCAGTGGAACAACTTGCCTCCAGAAGTTGTGAGTGCTCCAACACTGGAAGTTTTTAAGAAGATGATGGATAACCATTTGTCTGAGGTGGTGTAGGGTTTCCTGCCTAAGCAGGGGGTTGGACTAGAAGACCTCCAAGGTCCCTTCCAACTCTGTTATTCTATTCTATTCTAAAAGTCAGCATTTTTGAGGGGGCTCATTCAGATCATCATTGACCAGCTTTGCAGGTTTGTCTTCTCGCCCCCTCCCTCCCTCTTGCAACAGGATGAATAATCCAGTAATAAGAATTGGGTTCTGTTTATAAAGGCATCTTCAGAAATTGACATTCTTGGTTCCCTCAAATGGGAGTTGAAAGAAAAGACATAGAATGACACTAATATCCACTCCAGGAGAGAGGGAGAAGGAAGGAAATGGAAAAGAGGGGAAGAAGTAGAGAATGGGAAGGAGGGAGTGGGAAGGAAGGAAGGAAGGAGACAACAGAAAAGGATGAAGGGGAAGAAGAAGGGAATGGGAGGGAAGGAAGGAAGACGATAGTAAAGGACTAAAAAGAAACTACATAAATATTTTGACAGTAATTTAGGTAAAGGGACAGATTTATCTATTGGGAGGCTAGTAAAGCCATTATCATGTGTTACTTTATACAATATCGTCTGGGGGGGGGGGATTCTGGAAAAGATGCAAAAGATATTGGACGCCATTAGAAAGAAATAGAATTGCATAAGACTCTCAAATTTCGCATCAGATCTATTAATTGATCAATTTATTACGCCAACAATCATCTACGCTAACAGTTCAAGAAACAGAAGTAACATTGAATCAGGTGAAGCAAAGATATTTTGAGTTTGCAAACAAACCAGGAAGATGGTTGGCCTATAGCAGGGATCAGCAACCTGCGGCTCTGGAGCTGCATGTGGCTCTTTCACTCCTCTGCTGCAGCTCCTTGTCATTCAAAATATGTGTCACAACCACCAATGTGCGACACCCGCCGGCACGTGATTTATTGAGCTTTTCAACCCCCGGTAGGCCAACCATGGATAAATCCAAGAAAAGAAAAGTTTCAGAAGAAAAACAAGAATGTTTAATTCAACTATATATGCTAGTTTTGTGGCCGCTTAAGAAATATCAGGCACGGGAAGGGTTTTGTGGCTCCCGGTGTTTTCTTTTCTATGGGAAACGGGTCCAAATGGCTCCTTGAGTGTTTAAGGTTGCAGACCCCTGGCCTATAGGCTAAGAAAGGAAAGGGAGAAGAGAATAATCGAAAAAAAATCGAGTATTTTCTTTGAAGTTAAACTGCTTAAAGACAAGTTTCGTTTTTAATTTTTTTCTTTAAAAAGAGTGTCCCGTTGGTACTTCGGCTTGGTTTTTAAGGCTCTTGATGAAAAATTATGTCCAACACAAATAAGGATTTGCTGGCATATTGCTTTGGAATATTCCTTTTTCTGCAATCACATTTTCCAACAGAGGGGAAAAAATGACTCCAACATTCCAACTAATCTGATCCAAAAAAAACAACAACCCTTCCTTCTCTTGCAAGTTAAAAAATTAGTAATAATAACTTGGTGTAATTTTTCCTCCTTCCTCCCCATTTCAATCCGATGAGTAGTTTGGAGAGAGGAATTCAACTCTTACTCATAATATTCCTAGGGAATGTATGAATCACAGTTGCGGTGTGGTTATTTTGGTTAGCCTGAGTAGCAGGCACAACACACAAATACAGAAATGTGGATTAGGGTCTCTGCAATTAATACGTTTTGTTCCGGAACCAGACGGGGGTGAAATGCTCCCGGTTCAGATTGGATCGCCTGATCCGGTAGTGATCGCGGCGGATGGTTCGGAGAACCGGTAGCAAAAATCCCTGCCCCCCTCCCATGCCCAGCTGAGCCGTGCAATCATCAGAAGTTGTTTTCTTTACTTTTAAAAGCATTTTTCTACAACCTCTTCAGCCGAAAAAAATACTTTTAAAAGTAAAAAAAAAAAAAAAAACCTGATGATCGCGCGGCTCAGCTGGGATCGTCAGAGGCTTTTAAAAGCATTTTTTTACAAACTCTTCAGCCAAAGAGATTGTAGAAAAAATGCTTTTAAAAGTTAAAAAAAAAAAGTCAGCCATGCCCACCCAGTCACATTACCCCACCACCACCAAGCCACGGCCACAGAACCGATAGTAACAAATTTTACATTTCACCACTGGAACCAGGTTATAGAAGAGGGAGGCAGTCATAGGCTAACACGCTTCCTACAGGATTTGATGGCTCTTAGTGCAAAGAACTCATGGCAAAAAAATAAAAATAAAAATCCATGGATGTTTAGAAAATAGTTTTTCCTTTATTACTTTGTCACCAAAGTGGCGTTGCTAAGTGCCTCAATTATTTATTTACATGTCCTAACTCAAAGCCTGGAGGAGCCTGGATAGCTCAGCAGACTAATGCATTGTAATTTAACTCCAGCTGTCTGCAATTAGTAAGTTCGAATCTCCCCAGGCTCAAGGTTGACTCAGCCTTCCATCCTTTCTAAGGTAGGTAAATTGAGGACCCAGTTTGTGGGGGCAATAAGCTGACTTTGTAAAAATATACAAAAGTATGAAGGCTATTGCTTAACGCATTGTAAGCCGCCCTGAGTCTCCGGAGAAGGGCGGCATATAAATCAAATTTAAAATTTTTTTTAAAAAAAAAAAAAGCTTTTGGGCAAAGCTTTTGATGGCAAAGCTTTTCGGCACCAAGTGCCCAAACTGGAACATGCGTGTGCACCAGTGGGGAAATGAAAAAAATTGTTGCTACCGGTTCTATGGGTGTGGCTTGGTGGGCGTGGCTTGGTGGGGGGGTCATGTGACTGGGTGGGAGTGGCGAACTTTTTTTTTTACTTTTTTAAAGCATTTTTTTTACTACGGGTTCCGGCGAGTAGATAGTAAAAAAAATGCATTAAAAAAGAAAAAAAACGGTAGTAAAGGTAAGTAGAACCCACCCCTGCTAAGCACATCTTAGCAAGCGTGAGCGATCATGTTACAAAGCCTGCGGCCTGTTACAGGAAGGTTATCAAACACTGCATAGCCTTCCGGCCTGTGAATCATTCCTCCAACGGCAGTGCCGTGTTTATATTTATAAAAAGTCATCTGCATTATTGCTCCATGACAAAGCTGTGTGTGTGTGTGTGTGTGTGTATCTTCAATAAATTTATTCTCTCTCTCTCTCCTCCCCCTCCCTCCCTCCCTCCTCCTCTCTCTCTCAGCATAATATATATGCTGAGTTCTGAGTAACCTCATTTACTAAAATCTAATAACTTTATTTCCAGTAGAGATAGATGATGGATGGATGGATGAACAGACAGATGAGAGAGATGATAGATAGATAGATAGATAGATAGATAGATAGATAGATAGATAGATAGATAGATGGATGGATGGATGGATGGATGGATGGATGGATGGATGGATGGATGGATGGATGGAATGAGAGATGATAGATTAGATAGATAGATAGATAGATAGATAGATAGATAGATAGAATTATAGATAGATAGATAATACAGAGATAGACAGACAGACAGACAGACACAGATAGACAGACAGATAGATAAATGGATGGATGGATGGATGGATGATAGATATGAGAGAGAGAGAGAGAGAGAGAGAGAGAGAGAGAGAGAGAGAGAGAGAGAGAGAGAGATGATATAGAAAGACATATACAATAGTGGCCAAAATTGTGGAAACCTTGATTAAAGATAATTTAATCAAGAACGTAATACAATAACTTTTATGAACGATTTGCTATTAGAATAGCAGTTACTTTATAAAGAAGAAAAGTGAAACCGAGATATACAAAAATTATCCCCATGTTGGGTTAATACTTAATTGGGGTAACCTTTAGCATGAATGACGGCCTTACGCCTTCCCATGGAGTGAACCAAGTCTTTGAATTCTGCAGCCGTTCTCATGTGAAACCAAGACTGAATGATGGCTTCTATTAACTGGGTTTTATTGCTGGGTGGCTTCTGACTTACAAGTTTCTTTAGTTGGCTCCATAGATTTACAATTGGGTGAAGGCCTGGGCTATTCCCAGGCCATTCCAGCAGTGGAATAGGATTATCTTGAAACTCCAAAAAAAAAAAAGAAGTTATTTTTTTAGCCGTCAAACCTCAAAAATACACTTTCCCCAAAAGGTTTCCACAATTTGGCCACTACTGTAATATATGTCTTGTGAGTTCTAGTCCTTCCTTAGGCACGAAAGCCAGCTGGGTGACTTTGGGCCCAACATACCTGACAGGATTGTTGTGAGGAAAATAGGAGGAGGAAGGAAAATTAGGTTCATTGAGTGATCTTTAACAATCTAATAAGTAAATAAACACGATTCATTTTATTTCTCAGTAGGTTTTTATTTCTTTAACACAGCAATACATATATTTCCACTGACCTCGTTGTACACAAAACATCCCAACAAAATACCATAATGATATTTCATTTTGTGTGCATTTATATAAACCCCTTGGCTTAATTAAGAGCCTTATATTACTCTCCCCAGACCCGTAGTAATAATAATAACTATTTTCCTAACCAGAAAAAAAAAAAGACAGCCATATTCATCATAAGTAAAAAAATTAATATATCTTGATTCTCTTCATAATGCATAACAGCTTTTTTTTTTTTTTTAATGGTTGCATTGCGATTTGATTCTTTGGATTAACGTGATTTTTTGCATCTGAGCTTGATTTTTCTGGTATATTTTATCCAAATAGTGCAAAATCTGTTTTTCAGGGAGCAGAAGATACAATTTTGTATTAGTCGAATTTTACCAAGTAATCTGAATGGGCTGCTGGTAGGGGAAGTCTATTGCTTTTAACTAAAGAAGTGAATTTCTCAATTCATAAATTACCTTTATTTACAAATGTTGTCTGCCTTTCATTCGAACAAGCTCAGGAACTCAGTGAAAAAACAGTTGTGAATCGATTTAGAAAATTATTAAGGGGAGTCCTTGCTGCGTTACACCGTATTGAGGAAGCTTTTCGAGGCTTTAAAAAGGCGAAACCCGATAATTTTATAGAGCAACAGCACCATGAATTTTTAATCATGGGTCCAACTCTAAATAAATGTAGCAGAAATTCTTAGATTAGCACCAATTGGCAAAGAGTTCAATTTCCATCCAATGTGACATATTTCCAAATGAAACCGAAGCTCATCCGAAGCAGAAAAGGAAAGGCAACTAACTGTCGAAAAATTAACCTTTCAGGAAACAAGGTAAAATGAAAGTTGAAAGTCTTTATCCAATCAAAAATGCTACAATCCCAAGAACCGATGAGATTCAATGGAAGGGATCCACCAATAACCGCTAATATGCCCAAAACTTATCTAGCTATTCTTGCAAAAAAAAAAAAAAAAAATCTTTGGATCAGCGATTCCAATGTTGAGGTCCACACTATCTCTACAGCACCACCTGATAATCCAGACAGTAAATTCCAAATCTTTGCATTCCCCATCGCTTCAGGCAGAAAAAAAGGGGAAATTAAAATTAAAACATTCGAAAGTGATATTGAAACAGGAAAAGAGAGGGAGAGAAGGGGGGGGGCCTGGCCAAGATTTTTCAATCCGAATTGTTGATCAGAAAGGTTGGCAGTTTTTTTTTTTGTTTTTTTTTTAAATTTGATTTATATGCCGCCCTTCTCCGAAGACTCAGGGCGGCTTACAATGTGCTCAGCAATAGCCTTCATCCTTTTGTATATTTATACAAAGTTCAGCGGTTCGAATCCCTAGTACAGGGGGCTGGACTAGATGACCTCCAAGGTCCCTTCCACCTCTATTACTGAGTAAAGTCTGATCATTTAAAAAAAAAAACCACAGTAAAAAAGACATGCTTTATCTTTAACATGTATAAACATTCAATAGGTTATCGTAAACGGTCGTTCAAAGGCAAGATTTCGTATTTGAATTTAATACTGTAAAATAACGTGGATTGACTAAAATTCCTCGTCATTAAAAGGTAAAAAAAAAAAAGAATTTGCAATCCAGGAAAAAAAAAATCTGGCCTCCAGATTTTCAGTTGCAACACACTAAACTTTAAAATGTTATAAAAAATTGTTATTTTATAAAAGGGAAATGGGGACAATTTTCAACACTGCAGGTCCAGAGAAATTTTCAAGAGATTCCGTTCTCAATGTCAGAGAAAAAAATCCTTCCTGCAAGATAAGAGAATTGGAGTTCCGTGCAAGCAGTTTGCAAGATGAATTGGTTTCTCCAGGATCCAGCTGGGTTTTGAGGCTTTTAAAACACATCACAGTATAAAACTTCCGGCCCCATTATGTACTCAATACATATATTTTTTTTTCATAAAAACTGCATTTAAAAAAACAAGTCGCACAAGATTTTCAACACGTGGCTGATTCGAAGAAGAGGAAAATTATTTTTTTTATCTTGGCAATGGATGCTAGTGTCAGAGGTCTGCAGAGGGTTATTTCTTCCCCCCACCCCCTCTATTTTTTTTTTTTTTGCATTACTGGAGTAAAAAGAAAATTACAAGGGTACATTATGGCACATTGTACACACTAAAACATTATGCTGTAGAGTCTTATTTAGAGGAATGGCACAAATTGCTATGCCAGACGGGGTGGGGGGTGGAAGGGGTTAGGAGGTCCTTTCTTCCCGTCTCATCAGTTGACCAGAACTTGGACTTCTTACGATCATTCCCCTCTCCGCCATCAGTTCTTGCAAACCAGAAACAAAACAAAACAAAAAAATGACTTCACACGAGGTGCGGTGTCCATCACACACAGCAGCAGGGCTCCAAATAGGTCCCCGGCTGCCCCGGTCACACATTCGAGTCCTCGTCTGTGATACTGGCACTGGGAGAACGGGTGGCCAAGTCCCTGAACATGTCGTCTTCCTTCAACATGTGCTGGGAAGAGAAAGCGTAGGCGAATTAATTGGCGGGAGATCAGGAAAAAAACCCCATTGGAAGAAAGGGAGGGAGGGAGGGAGGAAAAGAGAGAGCAGAGAGACACAGGAAGGAAGGAAGGAAGGAAAAGAAAGAGAGACAAATAAAGAAAAAGAAAAGAGAGAGACAAAGAAAGAAAGAAAAGGAAGGGAGGGAGGGAGGGAGGAAGGAAAGAAAGAAAGAAAGAAAGAAAGAAAGAAAGAAAGAAAGAAAGAAAGAAAGAGAAAGAAACAAAGAAAGGAGGGAGAGAAGGAGGGGAAGGAAGGAAAAGAGAGAGAGACAAAGTAAGAAAGAAAAAGGAAGGAAGGAAAGAAGGAAAGAAGAAAGGAGAAGGAAGGAAAAGAAAGAAGGAAAGGAAGGGGGAGGGGAAGGAAGGAAAAAAGAGAGAGACAAAGAAAGAAAATGGAAAGAAGGCAGGAAGGAAAGAATGAAGGAAAAAAGGAAAAAGGAAAGAGAAAGAAAAGAAAGAAAGAAAAAGAGAGGGAGGGAAAGAAAGAAAAAGAAAAGAGAGGGACAAAGAAAAAGAAAATGAAGGAAGGAAGGAAAGAAAGAAAGAAAGAAAGAAAGGGAGGGAGGGAAAGAAAAAGAAAAGAGAGACAAAGAAAGAAAGAAAAAAGAAGGAAACAAGGAAGGAAGGAAGGAAAGAAAGAAGAAAGAAAGAAAGAAAGAAAGAAAGAAAGAAAGAAAGAAAGAAAGAAAGAAAGAAAGAAAGAAAGAAAGATGTTCTGCATAGTTCTTAAGACAGAAGGACTAGTGGACTGTATCAATTAAACAATGACTTACAGTCAAGTTGTTGATGCCTTCAGAAAACGCTCCAATCTGCCTCACGGTCCCTTCGGAATCTTCCATCTACAAGGAAGGAAAAATAATAGGGTGATATTCATATAAATTTGTATTATATAATATAACTATGTTCACGAACATAAATGCTAAAATTGGACACCTATTCTTGAAGTTTAGGCAGTGCTCGATTAAGGAAAGGCGAGAAATATAAAACCTTGGATTGATGGAGCTTTTCGCACATCCGTAAACGCACAAAAGTTTCTTGCATGAGAAGCGAAATGTTTTTAAGGAACAACAACCAAGAAAGACCAGGTGCCTTTTTTGAAAAGCATTTTTGGGATCACCATAAAATGGATAATTGAGAATCTCTATAGACATGGGCGCAGTGGCTCAGTGGCTAAGACACTGAGCTTGTCGATCGAAAGGTCGGCAGTTCAGCGGCTCGAATCCCGAGTGCCGCGTTTTACAACCTTGTTTGTAAAAAAAACCCTGATTTTATTTTAGTAAACTAAGGTTTGAACAGACTTTGTGTGTGCTGCGTTCCTTGGGGTCCGTAGCTGGGACAGAACAGGTTAACATTAAAGGACAAAGAATATTTTTTAACTTGGGATGTGTTTTATTAATGGTTAGGTAATAAAATTAGAACTTAGAAGTTGGAAGAATGCTATTATATACAAGTAAAGAATATTATTACTATTATTATTATAATATATATATATATATGTAGGTCTTTGGTTATTCGAGTCTTCTCCCACGTAAAATTGGAAGTGTCTTGGCGACGTTTCGACGAAGTCTCATTCGTCATCTTCAGGCTGGTGTTCTCAGCTTCATGCTTCCAGGAGCAATGTGAGATCGCAGCTGTCTCTTCCTTTTAACTGCTAGTGGGGGTGTGAGCTGATTGGGTGGGAACTTGGCTGTGTTCTGATTGGGTGGAGGTGTGTTCTGATTGGTTAGGGGCTTGGCTGTGCTCTGATTGGATGATTAGCAGTTAAAAGGAAGAGACAGCTGCGATCTCACATTGCTCCTGGAAGCACGAAGCCGAGAACACCAGCCTGAAGATGACGAATGAGACTTCGTTGAAACGTCGCCGAGACACTTCCAATTTTACGTGGGAGAAGACCCGAATAACCAAAGACCTACATAAAAACACCCGAGAAAACCTGAGTGTGTGTGTATATATATATATATATATATATATATATATATATATATATATATATATATATATATATATGATGTATGTATGTATGTATGTATGTATGTATGTATGATGACTCAGACAATACGCCCTTTACTAAATACTTATAAATGTTAAAGAAAAATGTATAAATAAAAATAAAATTAAAACAAAAAAGACAGAGCGTGACGGACAGCCCACGAATCGTTCTGTTTTAACCCGAAATACCTCTTCCAATCTGTCCAGATCATCATCGTCGTAAACTCTGTTATCTAAACCCGGTTTAAAGCCTTTCTTGGATCCGGTTCCTGCCGCCTGACCCAAATCCATAGGGCACACGTACTCTTCTCCCCCGTCGTCTTGCTTCTTCTTCCTCAAATTCCCAAAGTTACTGAAGGCGAGTTTCTTTGGCTGAAAGAGAAAAGCCCAGCAAAGTCTTCAGCACAGGTAGTCCTCGGGTTACGACCGCAATTGAGGCCAGAATGAGAGATGTATAGGAGTAGCAGTTTTTTCTGAGATCGTGCAGCAAATTTTGAGGACAAGCCAGTGGTGGGTTTGAAATTTTTTTACTACTGGTTCTGTGGGTGTGGCTTGGTGGGCGTGGCAAGGCTTGGTGGGTGTGGCTTGGTGGACATGGCAGGGGAAGGATATTGTAAAATCTCCTTTCCCTCCCAACTCCAGGGGAAGGTTACTGCAAAATCCCCATTTCCTCCCGATCAGCTGGGACTAGGGAGGCAGAGACTAGATGGGAGTGGGGCCAGTCAGAGGTGGTATTTACCAGTTCTCCAAACTACTCAAAATCTCCGCTACCGGTTCTACAGAACTGGTCAGAACCTGCTGAAACCCACCTCTGGGACAAGCATATGTGGGAAAACCTCAACGGTATTTAAAAAATTCCAGATAGGTACCGTCCTCACATTCCTGCATTCTCTGGAAAACCTTAGCCCTGACTAGCAATTCCAAAAGAACTTTGATATATACCACTTCATAGTCCTTTTACAGCCCGCTCTAAGCGGTTTACAGAGTCAGCCTATGGCCCCCCAAGAATTGAGGTCCTCATTTTATTAACCATGGAAGGACAGAAGGCTGAGTCAACTTTGAGCTGGTGAGGATCGAACACCTGGCAGTGGGAGAGTCATCCTGAAATACTGCATTCTAACCACTGAGCCACCAGGAAGGAGAATGAGAAAGGGAGAAAGAGAGGGAGGGAGGGAGGGAGGGAGGGAGGAAGGAAGGAAGGAAGGAAGGAAGGAAGGAAGGAAGGAAGGAAGGAAGGAAGGAAGGAAGGAAGGAAGGAAGGAAGGAAGGAAATGGAGAGGGAGGGAGGGATACTAATGTACTTATATACCACTTCAAAGTGCTTTACAGCCCTCTCTAAACAGTTTACAGAGTCAGCCTCTTGCCCCCAACAATCTGGGTCCTCATTTTACCGACCACAGCAGGATAGAAGGCTGAGTCAACCTTGAGCCGGTCAGGATCGAACTCTTGGCAGTGAACAATGAGTTAGCCTGCAATACTGCATTCTAACCACTGAGCCTCATTGTCAGGCACAAGAAACCAGGCGCCATGACAGAGTTCAAAAATACTACTAGTTTCATACTACCTACTGACAAGAATCTGATCGACTAACAATCAAGGCCAATTGGCATTCAATAAGAATCAATAGAATTCACAAGGACTGTTTTGGAGCATAGCGAATTCAAACTGATGACACGTTTCACCCCACCCTCAGTCTCGGCCTGGTCACCTTTTACATCGATTCCCCAAATTGAGATAAGCTAGAAACAAAAAATTCTTCTCCCAATACCTTCACTTTGGCGGTAGCTGTGAGAAGGACGTAATCGGGAGCTTCCATGGCTTCGCGTTTTTCCTGTTGAGCTTCGCTTCCAACCAGCAAATTGAAATGAGTGGCCAAGTGCCGTCTCAGCAGCGTCTTGTTTGGTGGGATGTTAAGCAGCTGCGCCAAAGTCTCTACGTTGAAACGAGGTTCCAGAACCTGCGCCACGAAAATGAGATTTCAAAACTTGTGCATCCGGTACCTTCTCATCCACAAATGCCAGTCGATTTGCAAAAAAACCCCCCTCAAGATGGAAATCCTAGGACTTCCGGGGGATGCCATGCACCGACCTAAATACGATCCAAGCCATCGACTAAGAAAAAGATATAAAAATTACCATTAAACCACCGTGAACTCCGCTTCCTCTTAAATTAGGAGCATATTCAGCCAGATCAACAGAACGCAACCATTCCATTACTCGATGATTGGTCCATTGAGAAACTTCTGACGGGGTGATGTTATTCTGACAACCAAAAATACAATAAATTAAAACATTCATTCGTTCATTTGTTCATTCATTCTGCTTATATTACACCATGGGCTATTGTCAGGGGGAAAACCCAATTATTGTTCTGTCCCCATACCCCACACGCACCCCCATAGATGGCCCAGAGTTAATAAGCCACACAACAAAACTCTTTGAAGATAAAGCTGGCAGCAACCCAGTGGCTAGCTGCCAATTCAGACTTTACTCACACAAAACAAAGATTAGACTGCCAGCATTCCGATAAAACAGGCAGAGTGTCAACAATACAAGGATTAATCCAAATGCAGCCCGATAAAGCAGGCAAAGTCCAGTAACACAGAGATCATGGAGTATTTCCAGTTTTTGCTCATCACAAACTGAACCGGCCACCACACCCACATTTATACCCTGTGGGGTGTGGTCCAGTGACTCAGCTAATCTCTGGCACGCCTTCCCTTCTGCTGTGCATGCTTCTCCCTGCGCCTCTGTCGCGGGTCCAGCCAGCACTTATCTTCTTCATCACTGTCCACCTGTGGCTGCGGGGACGTGCTTGGCTCTGAGCCTATCGTTTGGCCTTCGGTGTCCTCCGGAGGCATTGCCAGAGAGGAGGGTCCTGGAGAGGGAGGCCTTGCCAACTCCTCTCCCTCACTCTCAGAGTCTGCATCTGTCGATAGCCCAGGCTCAGGCAATGGAGCCACAACAATTATGAGCATAGATGCACTTAATGATAATTAAGTGTCATTACTTAATTGTCATTAAAAGTCTCACAAAAGTCCCACTTCAGGATGCAGGGGTTTATTAGAATTTAAAGCATAGCAAATGCAAACTACTTACATTAATCACATTGCAATGAGGGTCAATCGGACAAGCCGTCAAAAGGGACGGCTTGAGGCCGATTGGTAACCTCCCATTATTCAACTTTGTCTTTTATACCTTAAAACCACAAATTGTGTGACTTTCGAGATCTGTCCACACTGTCCCAGCAACAGGGGGCAGTTTTCCATTCCTTTAACCTCAATGTTACAACATACCGTATTTTTGGGAGTATAAGACGAACCTTTTTCCCCCCCAAAAAAGAGGGTGAAAATCTGGGTGCGACTTATACTCTGAATGGAGTCTTGCCCAGCCTTGCAAACAGAGATTTCAGAGGCTGAAAGAAGTTACGTGGCACTAGGGATTCGAACCGCTGAACTGCCGATCTAAAATTACCTGCCAAAAAAGTCATTATAATGAAGGATGACCTTGAATAAATTTCACATTTGAATATTACGGGTGTCTACCTCATCAGATGGTCTCCTGCGCAGACAGTTGGGTTCAAAGTTGTTCACTCGGAGGACCTGAATGGCTCGTTTGATGCTCAGGTGGTGAAGGACACTCAAAACTTTCAAAGACAACAAATCATCCTGCAGATGTGGGCACCAAGAATGAACCAACAACAAAGCCACAATCAGGTATCGGAGGGAAAAGTTGCATTAATCTACTACAAGTAGTCCTGGATTTACAACAGTTCATTTAGGGACCGTTCAAAGCAGTGGTGAAATCCAAATTTTTTTACTACCAGTTCTGTGGGCGTGGCTTGGTGGGCATGGCATTGTTTGGTGGGCGTGGCATTGCTTGGTGGGCGTGCTTGGTGGGCGTGGCAAGGGAAGGATACTGTAAAAATCTCCATTCCCACCCCGTTCCTGGGGGAAGGATATTGCAAAATCTCCATTCCCACCCCACTCTGGGGCCAGCCAGAGGTGGCATTTGCCGGTTCTCCCAAGTACTCAAAATTTCCGCTACCGGTTCGCCAGAACCTGTCAGAACCTGTTGGATTTCACCCCTGGTTCAAAGTTACAACGGCCCTTGCAAAAAACGGCTTGACAACTGCTTCGTATTTATGACGGTTGCAGTGTCCCGGGTTCACGTGATTCCCTTTTGCGACCTTCTGACAAGCAAAGTTAAGGGGGGGAATCCAGATTAATTTAACAACCGTGTGACTGACTTAATAACTGTGGCAATTCACTTATAACAAAGGTGGTGAGAAAGGCCATAAGATGGAACAAAAGTAATTTGACATCCATCTTGCTTAGCAACAGAAATTGAGGACTCAATGACGGTCGTACGTGGAGGACCATACTGTCAATGACACAACAATTAAGCTGCTTACGACGGTCATGTAGTGAAGCATTCGCCCGTCCACTTTGCCTTCGTCGAATTGTGTCTTATACTGGGGCAGCCCAATGTCGTCCAGCCATCCTAGAAACAGAAGAAAAATAAAAATGGCTTCCTACAAATGCAGATGAACCAATGAAACGTCATGGGTGATCAAATGTCTTCTGTGAGAGGTCCTTGGTGCTCTCTGAGCTTGGTTGTTTTCTTGCAGATGTTTCATTACCCAACTAGGTAACATCATCATCTGCTAGTAAGAAGTGATGTTTGCAGAGTGGAGGAGGAAGAGGAGAAGGAGGAGAAGGGGAGGAATAGAATAGAATAGAGTAGAGTAGAGTAGAGTAGAGTAGAGTAGAGTAGAGTAGAGTAGAGTAGAGTAGAGTAGAGTAGAGAATAATAGACTAGACTAGAATAGAATAGAGTAGAGTAGAATACAGTAGAATAGAGTAGAGTAGAATAGAATGGAATGGAATGGAATTGAGTAGAGTAGGGTAGGGTAGAATAGAGTAGAGTGCAGTAGAGTAGAGTAGAGTAGAGTAGAGTAGAGTAGAGAATAATAGAGTAGAGTAGAGTAGAGTAGAGTAGAGTAGAGTAGAATAGAATAGAATAGAATAGAATAGAATAGAATAGAATAGAATAGAATAGAATTCTTTATTGGCCAAGTGTGATTGGACACACAAGGAATTTGTCTTGGTGCATACGCTCTCGGAGTACATAAAAGAAAAGATGCGTTCATCAATAATAAGGTACAACACTTAGTGATAGTCATAAGGAAACAGTCAATATAAATCTTAAGGATACCAGCAACAGGTTACAGTCATACAGTCATAAATGGGAGGAGATGGGTGATAGGAATGATGAGAAGACTAATAGTAACAGTAATGCAGACTTAGTGAATAGTTTGACAGTGTTGAGGGAATTATTTGTTTAGCAGAGTGATGGAAAAACTGTTCTTGTGTCTAGTTGTTCTGGTGTGCAGTGCTCTACAGCCTCGTTTTGAGGGTAGGAGATGGAGGAAGAAGAGGAGGAGGATGTCTGTGAGGGGTCCTTGATGCTCTCTGAGCTTGGTTGTTTTCTTGCAGACATTTCATTACCAAGCTAGATAACATCATCAGTGCTAGTAAGGAGAGGAGTTTGCAGAGTGGAGGAGGAAGAGAAAGGGGAAAGGAGGAGGAGGAGGAAGAAGAGGAGTAAGAGGCTGTTGATGGTCTCTGAGCTTTTTTACTTCCTTGTAAACATTTCATTACCAAACTAGATAACACCATCAGTGCTAATAAGGAGGGAGGTTTGCTCTCAGTTTATATTCTATTGTCATGCCCTGTCAGTGTTTATTGGAAGAAGAGATTCTTTGGTTGGGCTGTTTACTCTTAGCTTGTTTGGAAGTTCCTTAATTGGGATCCCAAAGATTTTTTTTTTTCCAAGAGGCAACCACCATCCAGTCAGAGCTGAAGAAGCTTCTTCGATAAGAAGCGAAACGTCTTCAAAGAAAAACCAGAACATCCAGTTGCCTCTTGGGAAAAAAAGCACCTTTGGGTTAAACGAGTTACCAAGCTCACCGAGAAGCTAGGATAAGCAGATGTAGTCATAACAAGACTCGAGAGGTGGATAAAAACACCAAATCCAGACTAAACAATTAGCTGATTGTGCAACCAACATGTTGTTCAATATATACAAATATTCTTGTGATAGTACGAGGTGGGTACATCTGTAAATCCTCTCTAAAACCTGGAAAACAAAGCAAAAGGGGAAATTTTAAAAAAACATAAGGGAAGGGAACATACTTGTAACCCAATTGTAATCCAGTTTCCCGTAATTGTTTTCTTCTTCAGACCCCAAAGCTTGAAGTGCAAGTTGTAGCTTTTTCCGATGTAGCGGATGTTTTATTCCAAGTTCCTGCACATGGGGCACAAAACGTCTTTTTATAAACATTAATCTTTCTGTTCAAGGCATCCTATAAATGCAAGTGAGGGGACCTTAATGAAACAGATCTATAAATAGGACGTTTCTAATGGCCAAATGCTTGATTCAGAGAACCAACACTTTCATTCCCTGTTATAAAAAGCGTTGGAGTTTATTAGCAGGTTTTTGGGGGAGAGGGAGTTTGCTTTAATATATAATTCCTTCTGTGTTTTAATTTTTTTGTATTTTCTATACGGTTATTGAAATTTACTTTACTTAAACTAGTATACTAATTTTAAATAGCTGAGCTCAATTGTGGTTGCAAGTTGATATGTGTGTGTGTGTGTATATATACACACATACATTTATTTTATTTATTATTTATTTTATTAATCATATTTCTATGCCGCCCACTCTCCAAGGACTCTGGGCGGCTTACAACAATCGACAGTATACTAAATAACATATTGCCCCCAACAATCTGGGTCCTCATTTTACCCACCTCGGAAGGATGGAAGGCTGAGTCAACCTTGAGCCGGTGAGATTTGATCCGCTGATCTGCTGAACTAGCAGTCAGCTGAACTAGCAGTCAGCTGAAGTACAGCACTCTAACCACTGCGCCACCTCGGTGTGCACATCACACACACACATTTACATATATAATTAAATTCCTTCTGTGTTTTAATTGTTTGTGTTTGCTATATAGTTACTGAAATTTCCTTTATTTAAACTAGTATACTAATTCTTAATATCATATTTTCTATTTTTAATGTAAGATCTTCTGGAGTCAGAAAAAAAAATACATACATACATACATACATACATACCAGTGGTGGGTTGCTCCCAGTTCTGTCCGGTTCTTGCGAACCAGTAGTAAAAGTGGCAGGAGGCTCCGCCCACCCGCCCAGATGTCATAATTGACAATCTGCGCATGTGCAGAAGTACGCATGCGTTCCCATTGCAAACCGGTAGTAAAGGTAAGTAGAACCCACCCCTGATACATACATAGATACATACACACATCTATCTTATGGACACAAGATGGCAGCCCTTGTTATCAAACATGAGTACCAGATGGTAGATGAATTGCTACTTAGCTGAACTTCATTACATCTCTCAAGTCACCAGCAGAAGAGAATATTTGTAGCTCAGGGTTGAATTGTGGGGTCCTTGGTTCTCTCCGAGGTAGATTCTTTTCTTGCAGACCTGATTAGGTAACCTCATCAACACTGATAATGTTCCCTAGATGGGTCATAAAACGTCTGCAAGAAGGCAACCCACCTCAGAGAGCACCAAGGACCCCACAACTCTCAGTCAACTGCATATGAGGGAGAAAAATATAAGCGTGTTACCTTTTCTAAATCACTCTGGGATGCTTGCAAGAGAGTCTGACCGGAGAGTATCCAGTGTTTTCCATTGCCGATGTAAAAACCCAGGCCCTGGTCCTGAAGCCAGCTGCAAACTTGCTCTTTCCTCCATTTAGCAAACGGCATGTCCAGATCACTAAAGGAATAGTAACAATCAGATCATGTTTCAAGGTTGAATACTTATGTCCTCAGAGACCTGCTAATGGTGGGACCTGCCTAAGGTCCATTCCAGGGGTGGGGCTGATGGGGTTTTGCAGGGGTTTGGGAGAACCTCTAGCTAAAATTCTGTGCAGTTTGTAGAACCCCCAAATCCCACTCCTGGCTGGCCCCGCCCATTCCGCCCACTCCCAGGAGTCCCCACGCAGCCCGTTTTGGATGCAGGTAAGTGCAGGGCGCACGCGGAGGCTCAGGGAGGGCAAAAACCGGGCCTACCAGAAGTTCGGGAAGGCCAGGACCCCTCTTATCCTATCCTTTGTCTTAATAATGGCCCAACTCTAAAAAGACCCAACTTTTTATCCGTAACCCATAAAACGACTTCCTTTTATTTCCACAATCCAACTCGCCCAGCTGCACTCGAGCGTCATAAGGAAGAGAAACAAAAGAGAAAAGAAAGAGTTTCTGTGTCACTTCGATCCTTCCGTCTTACTTATTCGATTGCCCAAAGTCTCTTGACCAGCCAAGCCTTGGACCAGCCGTCGCTCTCGTTCCTCCTCTTTTGAACTCGGTTTCCGTCATCTCATCAGGATTAAATGTGGTGGACTGGCTTCTTCTTAGTCTAAGGGGTGGGGGAAAAAAATCCAAATTTGAAGAACGGGAGGAATTAAGGGATTGCGGAGAACATAACAGATAGCAATACCGAGTCCCGTGATGGCGAACATGTGGCACGCAGAGCCGTATCTGTGGGCACGCGAGCGTTGCACTAGAAGTAAAGTATGCCCGGTGAGCTCCATCCAGGATCACGTTTTTGGAGAATGACATCCTCATTACCTGCCAAACAGCTTCTTGATCCCTCTCGCTTTCTTCTTGGAGTCAGGAGAAGGCGGAGTAAGAGGTCCACCTTCTGCACCTTTGGATGGACGAGGAAAGCCAGCTAGATCTAAGTGATCAGGGGATTCTTTCTCAGTCTCTGCTATTAAATAGAAGGAAATCTCAATTAAGTATCCGTTCATCGCCTTTATATCAAGTCTCTGTCCTGAATTGGAGAGATAACCTTTAATAAAGGCCGCTTCTGTGTCGTGCCAAGCGAACCATAGTCGACAAAGAAGTTTATTGTTATCTTCCTTTTAAGCAATTAATTAACCGCTCGATTTTCAAAGCCTCACAACAGATTCTCTGTATTACGCCTCGCTTTATTTTTATTTTGGTCCAATTCTCTTTTATTATCAATGTATGGAGTAAATTTAGCGTGGAGCAAACTCAGGGCAAGAACGCGTAGAATTTATGTTCGTAGTGTGGGTGGTGATTGTATGGATGAGGAATGTCCAGAAATATCAAGAAAAGGTTAACGTAGGTAGGCCCTGAATGATCCCTGCCTTCAAATCAGTTGCTTCACCCTACGTTGTGTCAAAAAAAGTGTGTCTTTTTTTTTACAACCGTCTACCCTCTGCGTATTTTGAACAATCACTGTGGTATAAACAAACGAGGACTGTAAAAGCTACATTTATTCCATCTCCACAATCTTGGTTACAACGTGCAATTTTGGATAATTGGTTGAAGTACTAATGATCAATTACATTATTTGCCCTTCCTTCCTTCCTTCCTTCCTTCCTTCCTTCCTTCCTTCCTTCCTTCTCTCTCCCCCTTATCAGTGTCCTTCTTTCCTATTTTTCCTTCCTTCCCTTATCAGCTTTTCCTTCCTTCCTTCCCTTCCTCCTTTCTTCTCCTCCCTCCCTTATCAGTTTTTCCTCCCTCCTTTCCTTCCTCCCTTCCTCTTTCTCTCCCTCCCTTATCAGTCCTTCTTTCCTTCCTTCCTTCCCTTATCAGTTTTTCCTTCCTTCCCTTCCTCCTTTCTTCTCCTCCTTCCCTTATCAGTGTTTTTCCTCCCTCCCTTCCTCTTTCTCTCCCTCCCTTATCAGTGTCTTCTTTCCTTCCTTCTTTCCCTTATCAGTTTTTCCTTCCTTCCCTTCCTTTCTTCTCCTCCCTCCCTTATCAGTGTTTTTCCTCCTTCCCTCCTTTCCTCCCTCCCTTCCTCTTTCTCTCCCTCCCTTATCAGTCCTTCTTTCCTTCCATCCTTCCCTTATCAGTTTTTCCTTCCTTCCTTCCCTTCCTCCTTTCTTCTCCTCCCTCCCTTATCAGTGTTTTTCCTCCCTCCCTCCTTTCCTCCCTCCCTTCCTCTTTCTCTCCCTCCCTTATCAGTGTCCTTCTTTCCTTCCTTCCTTGATCAGTGTTTTTCCTTCCTTCCTTCCGTCTTCCTTTTCCTTCCTTCCTTCTCCTTCCTCATCAGTGTCCTTTCTTCCTTCCTTCTCCTTCCCTCTTTCTCCTCCTTCCCTTAACAGTGTTTTCCTTCCTTCCTTCCTTCCTTCCTTCCTTCCTTCCTTCCTTCCTTCCTTCCTTTTCTTCTTCTTTCCCTCCTACCTACGTACTTACCTACCTACAAAAACAATACATACAAAATGTTAGAAATACTTTGCACACCTCCAATAGGTACCATTGCTTAAGTAAAGAAAAAAAAGCTCGGACCGATTTTTTGGGGGGTGATGACTTCATAAGGCATTTGCCTGCCCCCACAATACAGAAAGGACACTTCACACAAGACAATTCTCCAGCATGCCAAGCGAATTTTTCACAAACTACCATGCAAGCATCTCTAAGCAGTCAACACATTCACGTATTTCACAAACAGCCCAAAGCAACAATGGTTAGCTTGGAAAGGAAGCAAGGAAAGCGAAGGAGCAACGGATAAGATGAAATGCAAACAATGATCCTTGAAGATCCTTATCTCAGAATCTTCATTCAGTTAAATCTAGGTAAAGGTAAAAAGGTTCCCCTCGCACAGATGTGCTAGTCGTTCCCGACTCTAGGGGGCGGTGCTCATCTCCGTTTCAAAGCCGAAGAGCCAGCGCTGTCCGAAGATGTCTCCGTGGTCATGTGGCCAGCATGACTCAACGCCAAAGGCGCACGAAACGCTGTTCCCTTCCCACCAAAGGTGGTCCCGATTTTTCTACTTGTATTTATTTTTACGTGCTTTTGAATTGCTAGGTTGGCAGAAGCTGGGACAAGTCACGGGAGCTCACCCTGTTACGCGGTATTCGGGATTCGAACCGCTGAACTGCCGACCTTTCGATCGGCAAGCTCAGCGCCTTAGCCACTGAGCCACCATGTCCCTTCCAGTTAAATCTACTTGTGCTCAAATGGTCCCTTAGAGAGCAAGTACGGAAGACCATGGATTGAAATGCAATCCTTTGATGCAAGCTAGGTTGAATGCTCTACAGGTAGTACTCAACTTACGACCAAAAGTCTGTTGCTAAGTGAGACAGTTGTTCAGTGAGATTTTGCCCCATTTTACAATATTTATTTATTTATTTATTTATTTGTCCAATTTATATGCCGCCCTTCTCCGTAGACCCAGGGCGGCTTACAATGCGTTAAGCAATAGCCTTCATACTTTTGTATATACCTGCTTAGTAGGGCTTTTGGCCCCCCTTAAGCGGTGTTGTTCTATATAAAGTCGGCTTATTGCCCCCACAATCCGGGTCCTCAATTTACCTACCTCGAAAGGTTGGAAGGCTGAGTCAACCTTGAGCCTGGTGAGATTCGAACTTGCACTAATTGCAGGCAGTTGGCAGCTAAGTGCTAGCACTTAACAGCACTTTAGTCCGCTGCACCACTGAGGTTCTTGCCCTAATTCTTAAAAGAGTCACTGCAGTTGAGACTGTTAACACGATTGTTAACATGGACCTTCCTTGTCAGAATGTCGCAAAACGGGATTACACGACCCCGTCATAAATTGCAGCCGTCATAAATACGAATCGGTTGCCAAGCGTCTGATTTATTTATTTATTTGATCATGCTGCAACGGTCGTTAAGTGTGAAAAACGGCCATAAGTCTCTTTTTTTCAGTTGTAATTTCGAATGGTCACTAAATGAACTTTTGTAAATCAAGGATTACCTGTATCAGCAACAGAAAAGTATAAACATTCAAATAAAAGATATTATTGTTGTGTTCTATCTTGTATAATATATACATATATCAGAAAATCCATTGCAAAGGCTAATTATTTGAAAGGTCATTCAAATTATTATTATTATTATTTTGTTCTCACTTTTTTTGTTCTCACTAAAACTGCCTTAAATGGAAATAATTTTTAGGAGCATAATAGAAGATTGGCTCACGAAGCAACTGGTTATGCCAAGAATGGCCTTTTCCAGAAATATATTTGGTTCTTGTTCTATGAATGACATCTAGAAACACATCTACCCTTTGCCTTTACGGACCTGTGCAGAATATTTTGAAGCCAGAATATCCTGATTTCTGAAATGCTCATCAATAACTCCCTGTAAATATTTTGAATTTGAAAGAGTCATCAGAACGGAGATGACCTATGGAGATTCTCAGTCATCTGTGTCACAGTTGTCCCAAAGAGGCTTTTCCAAAACGCAACTGGACTTTCTCGTTTGTTTGTTCCTCTTTGAAAATGTTTCGCTTCTCATCCAAGAAGCTTCATCAGTTCTGAAGTACAGTTGTCTTTTGAAAAAAGCACCTTTGGGTCCTCAGAACAGTCCACGTCAAGATCAGAATGGCCCGTTTGGAGAAGATGAACTTGGCTGAGTTGACATCAGCGGTATATTAATGTTGGTTGGAGTGATAACATCTAGTTGAACTTCTCCAAGTTTTGAAACTAAGCAAGGTCACGATTGGGACCTAGAATCAAGACCATAAAAAATACCAGGACTATAGTTTAACAGATTAAAAGAGTTGGAAGGGACCTTGTAGGTCATCTAGTCCAACCCCAAGCCCAAGCAGGAGACCCTACACCATTTCTGACAGATGTGTTGTGGTCCGCCAGCAGCCTGCAGACCTGGCAACGGAGTCAGACAGTGAGGAGGCTGGGGAAGAACATGGGCCAGTCCTGGAGTCTGGGGAGGGCTCTGCATCGGAGGCAGAGATGGGGCCAGGGCCATCTGGGAGCGATGTGTGGATTTTGGAGCCTCCAGAGTTGGACAGCAGAGAGGCAGAGGAACAGGAGGAGCCTGTTCCTAGTGCGCCAGAAGTCAAAAGCAGCTGAAGCAAAAAGGACGACTCGGGAGTAAGGCCAGAAGATGATCAGCCACTCCCATAAGGCTTAAAAGAGCGGCAACGAGCCGTTGGCGTCTTTGTAGAAAAGCCACATTGATTCCAGTGCTTCTTGTCAGCGTCTCTGGAACTTTGTGGGGGGTTTGCCAAGAAAAGCTTTGGCCGGTTGCCAAAGACATCAAAGGTTGGTGATAAGGCCGAAGGACTGGTTATGAAGAATTTTGTTTTGGACTAAGCTGAGAATGAATGAATTCTCAGCTGTTTTAATAAAATAAGTTTGTTGAGGACTAAATTGTGTTTGGTAATCACTACTTGGGCCTTGGTCACAACAAGATGGCAGTCCAGTCTCTTCTTGAAAGTCTCCAGGGATGAAGTTTCCACAACTTCCGAAGGCAATTTCTGTTCCATGGGCTGATTGTTCTCACTGATCAGGTAGATTTGACGTTATAGAAATGGCTAGTTATATATTAATGTGTAAAAGCGAAAAAGTTGAGGCTGGAGTGTTTTTATCTTGTACTAAGAAGAGTCGGAAGCTAATGTCTTGTATCTCACAACCTTCCTTTCCCCACTCTTTCTCCTTCCCTTAATTTCCTATTTCTATTTTTGTTTGTATTTTATATAATTAAACAAATAAAAGAAAAGGAAGGAAAGAAAGAAAGAAAGAAAGATGGAAAGGAAGGAAGGAAGGAAGGAAGGAAGGAAGGAAGGAAGGAAGGAAGAAAGAAAGAAAGAAAGAAAGAAAGAAAGAAAGAAAGAAAGAAAGAAAGAAAGAAATTTAATTTAATTTAATTTAATTTTTTAATTTGTATACCGCCCTTCTCCCAAAAGGGAAAGAAAGAAAGAAAGAAAGAAAGAAAGAAAGAAAGAAAGAAAGAAAGAAATTTAATTTAATTTAATTTTTTAATTTGTATACCGCCCTTCTCCCAAAAGGGAAAGAAAGAAAGAAAGAAAGAAAGAAAGAAAGAAAGAAAGAAAGAAAGAAAGAAAGAAAGAAAACATGTCCCGTCTCATCCAAAGCTGAAGAAGCTTCTTGGATGAGAAGTGAAATGTTTTCAAAGATCAAAAAAAAAAAAAAAAAAACCAAGAAAGACCAGTTGCCTTTTGGGAAAAAACAGCACCTTTGGGACAACTATGGCCTGGATGATCGAGCACCTCCATAGATGCCTTTCTGATCATCATAATCATCTTTTAATGAACCCGTAATCCCTTGCGAGGTGGAGTCTGGGCAACTGAATGGAGCTGTTTACTGGCCGGATGCCCTGCTTGTCACCAGTGCGGAGTTATATTCAGCAGATATAATCTCAACGTGCCCAGAGAGAGAAATATCTGCCTCTACCTGGGATCGAACTCACAGCCTCCTCTAGGCTACCGCACCACTCCATAGATGCCTTCCTGGTGACTCTTTCAAATTCAGAGTCTTTCCAAGGAAGCGAGGAGAACATTTCAGAAGTCAGGATAGACTAGAATAGAATAACAGAGTTGGGAGGGACCTTGGAGGTCTTCTAGTCCAACCCCCTGCTTAGGCAGGAAACCCAACACCACTTCAGACAAACGGTTATCCAACCTCTTCTTAAAAACTTCCAGTGTTGGAGCATTCACAACTTCTGGAGGATATTCCGACATCAAAATATTCTGCGCACGCCTGGGAAAGAATCTCCAAAAACATCCGGTCTTAGTAAACCGAGCGGGAGAGTTGAACGATAAGGGGAGGGATGAAGCTTGTAGGCCAGGAGAAGACGTGGTCAAGGGCCATGCATGACTGACGGCTGGGCATTCGCGGCTCTTAAAACTTGGCACAGGTAAGGCATGCGGGTTCTACTGTACCTAAGATGGGCTCACTGGCACTTCGACTGCGGTCTTCAGGCATCCCAACAATGCAAAAACCAGATGCACAAGAATATACCAAGGGCAACAAGATAAGACATATAAAAACTTAACACTTTCAAGTCAGACAGGAATACCCCCAAAAAAACTCAATGCATGCTTGACACAGAAAACTAGTGGATTATAGTAGAATGTTCAAACATTCACTTGCTCACACCAAGAAAGACAATTGCTATTACTCCTTAAGACATATACATGGCTTTAGAGTGAGTAGGGTCTCCTAAATGAGGTAGTCCTCCACATACGACTGTAATGGAGCCTGCCTGATTTTGTGGCCTGTTTGGATCGTCGTTCACCAGCTGATGAGGTCACGAAGCAAATGCCACCGTTGTTAAAGAGAATGCAGCCGTTGTTAAGCAAAACCCCATGGTTTGCTCTGGGCATGGTTGAAATGCTGTGGCCCGTCAGCGGCCTGTGCAGATTGTAGCTGATTCTGACAATGAGGAGGCTGGTGTGGTGCTGCGCCAGCAGCCTGTGCAGCTGGCGCTCGAGTCGGACAGTGAGGAGGCTGGAGAAGATGTGGTGCCAGAGGCGGGGATTCAGCCAAGGCCTTCAGAACCTCCAGAAGCTCCCATAAGTGAAGAGGACGAAGAGGAGGAGCCTCTTCTCGATGCACGGGCGCACAGAGCTGCCAAAAGGCAGGAGTGGCTCCTCAGGAGGAGGTCTCCTTGAGAGTAAGGCTTGGGGCTAATTGGCCACTCCCTTAGCCTATTTAAGGAGGAACGCCACTTGCAGCAAGCTGGAGGGAACAACTTTAGTTCAATCTCCTTCGCGTCTGGATTCTCTGCAAAATTGTTTCTGGGCTTTCTGCCAACTCTAGTAAGACTGTGATTACTTTATCTTAGAATTCTTGTAGGCTGTTAAGACAGTTTATTAACAGCCTTTGGTTGATAAAGACTAAGTTATTTGAGTAAAATAAGCTTTGTATAGAGTTTATGTGTGCTGTGTTCTTTGGGGTCCATAGCTGGGGCAGAACATGAAATAAGAGCTGGACCCCATCGTAAACAGTGATCGGGCGATCATAGGATGCCGCAAACAGATGTGATTGTGTTGCTGAGCACTTGAAGTTCAGCCATGTACTTGCAGAGAAGTTGGCTGGAGTCTGCTTGTGACTACGTAGGGATTCTAAGCTGATTCCTCTTTTCACTCCACCCCCAGGTTCTGTCACTCCTTCCCCTACATCTGCACTTCCTAGTATACATAGCCTGAACATGTCACATGATTCTAGAGTCCGTGTGTGTGTGTGTGTGTGTGTGTGTGTGTGTTTGTGTGTACATTACTGCCCAATCTATGTCTTTTTTTTCTATAGTGGAAAGATGGCATAACCCACCATTGGCCTAAGAGCAAAGGCATGTAGACTATCACCACGCAACAGAGTTGTGTTTAAATACATAAAATCACGTTTGAAATTAATCACCAAACACAACGTGCACTACAGGCAGTCCTCGACTTACAACAGGTCATTGAGCGACTGTTCGAAGTTACGACAGTACTGGAAAAAGTGTCCTAGAACCGTTTTTCACAGTTACGACCTTTGCGGCATCCCCATGAGATCCAAATTCAGACACTTGGCAAGTGGTTCATACTTACAACCGTTGTGCAGCGTCCCGGAGTGATCACGCGATCCCCTTTTTTTTGCGACCTCCTGACAAGCAAAGTCAATGGGGAGCCAATTGACTTATCACTAACTGGGTCGCGAACTTATCCACTGCAGTGATTCCCTTAACAAGAAATGCCGTAAAATGGGGCAAAATTCACTTCACAAACATCTCACTTAAGAACAGTGGTGAAATGTAAAATTTGTTACTACTGGCTCTGTGGGCGTGGCTTGGTGGGGGGGGTAAGGACTGAGTGGGCGTGGCCAACTTTTTTTTTTTTTATTTTAAAACCATTTTTTCTACAACCTCTTTGGCTGAAGAGGTTGTAGAAAAAATGCTTTTAAAAATTAAAAAAAAAGCCTCGGATGATTGTGTGGCTCAGCTGGGCAATGTGGGAGGTCATGGATTTTTGCTACCGGTTCTCTGAATCATCCACCTTCATCGCTACTGGATCAGGTGATCTGGTCCGAACCGGGAGCATTTCACCCCTGCTTAAAAACATAAATTAGGGGCTCGACTGTGGTCGTACATCGAGGACTACCTGTACCTGGTATTATTTGGGCATACTTTCGCAGAAACTCAAGGAGAAATTAGAATTTTGTAGATGCTGAACGAAACAATTGGTTTGATTTTCTTCGGCTACCCAAGACCTTTTTTCTGCATTTTGCAAATGGAAAAATACTATAATAAGAGTGGAGTATTTCATCTCCTTCTACCTGTTAGGGACAGGCATTTAAAAGTTGAATGCTATGTCTAGACCTACCCAAGTTAGGTGCGCTTGCTGTCCTTTTGTTACTTTTGATTTTGAAAAAACCTCGGCCGAAGGACGACCTGGCTTTGCGAGATCCGAAACCATCTTCTTCGCCCGGGGACTTGCAAGGAAGGGTTACGTATTTGCTATTCTCCACTGGTGATTTATTCTGATTGGTTGAAGAAAAAAGAAAAAATCAACTTGGCAGTAACAATCAGTGACATCACTGGATACAAGAGCATTGAAGTCGGAAAGTTCAAAGGTCAAATGAAGACGGCATGCTCAAAATGTATGTGAACAGATAGGCCTCAGCTTACAACACTTCATTTAGCGGCACTGAAACATGTGACTTATGATTGTTTTTCATTCATAGTAAATTGGCACAAAACTCACTTAACAAATGTCCCACTTAACATTAATTTTGGGCTCAGTTGTGATCGTAAGTCTAGGACTGCCTGTATTACACAAGAGGCATCTTATTTGAAGTTCTCAAGAACTTTAAAGACATATATTTTTTTAAAAAAAATATTCATAAGGGGCCTTGTACATTAGGTTTTAAGCTGCCTGCCAAAACAGTGGGTTAGATTTACCCAGAAGTTGATACTATAGTTAGTGGTTTCATTTGGATATTTATTATTATTATTATATACTTTATTCATTAAATATGAAACTCAAGTCAACTGAACATTTAAAAATGTATCACAAATATTATTAACCGGCACTGATGGTTGATACAGGTTGCTGCCTAAGTATCGACCAAGTATTTTCTTAAAATATATTTTCTTAAAAATTATTATTATTATTATCTCTTTTATTCATTAAACATGAAACCTAGTCAACTGATCATTTAAAAATGCATCACAAATACCATTCTGGTGCTAATGGTTGATACGGGTTGCTGCCAGCATCCTAGGTATCAACCAAGTATCTTCTTAAAATATATGATGTTCCGAGTAGCACAGTTTTTTGCAGTTCCACTGGTGTTATTGCAGGAAGCTGCTATTTTAATCATCATCATCATCATCATCATCATCATCATCATCATCATTTAAAAACAGGCTGCTGCAATTGTATTTTCATCTCAAATACAATGCTCGTTCAGTTTTTCCGTTTCTCTGAATTTTGTACTGCGTGCACATTTGCAAAATTTGTGAATTGGCCTGTAATCACGAAAGAGGGCATTGTCCAAAAAGAAAGGGTGATGATAGATAGAAAAACAGCCAGCTCTGTCTATATATCTCATTACCTCTTCCAGCTTGTCTCTGGACTCTTTATCCTGTGGGGAAGAATTGGGCATATTAAATATGTCACATAAATTGCGATTTCATTGAATCACTCTTCATTTAATTGTAACTAAAAATGTGCTCAATTCAAGTCATCTATGACACCGAACTGAATAAAACATCCTGATTGCATCTTATAAAATAATCTGTTTTATTATATTTACAGCCTTTAGACGTTTGTTTTAAAAAAAAAGACAACGAAAACCTTTTTCTAATAAAATTGCAAGAATGACATAAAGATGTATTTCCATGGTTTATGATTGGAAATATTTAATGAAGCTTCCGGCACATAAATTATTATTAAGTAATTAATATTCACAGACAATCCAAAACCATGAAATTCAGATTAAGGACTGAAAAGCACAGTATGAGTTAATAATAAGCAGATCAATCATTAATAAGTATATTTTTTTTTTAAAAAAAAAAAGTAGGATTACCCACCTCTGAGGCGTCTTTCTTCAAGTTTCCAAGACTGCTAGATTTTTGTAGAGCTGAACTTTGGGAACAAATTATAAGAAGAATAAGCAAACAAAAATTGAAATTTGGGGCTCATACATTCAATCAGCAAGGTAAAAAATTAGAACAGATTACATCATCTTTTAAGCCAGAATGATATGAAACATGAACAACATAAGACGTGGTTGAGGAAGTTCTCTTTTTTTTTTTTTAATTTTGATTTATATGCCGCCCTTCTCCGGAGACTCAGGGCAGCTTACAATGTGCTCAGCAATAGCCTTCATCCTTTTGTATATTTATACAAAGTCAGCTTATTGCCCCCACAACTGGGTCCTCAATTTACCTACCTTAGAAAGGATGGAAGGCTGAGTCAACCTTGAGCCTGGCGAGATTCGAACCCTGCAGTAATTGCAGGCAGCTGGTCTTAATAACCAGCTTAATAACAGGGTGCCTTAAACCCCTGTACTACCGAGGCTCTTACTTCTCTAACTGATATCTGAAAGAACCAGGAATCAGAAGAAAACACAATAGTTTTCCAAATCTTATTCCTTGAAAACCTAGCTCCGTGATGGCAAACCTATGGCACGCGTGCCAAAGGTGGCATGTGTAGCCATATTGGTGGGCACGTGAATTTAGCTCTGGTGTGCGCATGCTGATTTTTGGGCCTTCTGGGCCCATCAGAAGTAGGGAAACAGGCTGTTTCCTGCCTCCGGAGGAGCTCGGGGGGTTGTGGGGAAGGCCCATTTTTCCTCTCTCCCCAGCCTCCAGAGCCTTTCTAGGAGTCTGGGGAGGGTGAAAATGGCCTTCCCCCCGAGGCCCTCTAGAGGCCAGAAATGCCATCTGGTGGAATTAGAAGTTGGCAAACAGGCCGTTTTTGACCTCTGAAGGGCCTCTGGGGATGGAGAAGGCCATTTTCGCCCTCCCCAGACTCCTAGACAGGCTCTGGAGGCTGGGGACAGCAAAAAAATGGGCCTAGCATGCCATCGTGTGGCAGGAGCGGGGGGAGTCACACATGCATGTGCATAGAATTATGGATGTGGGCACGTGCGCACACGTGACCCACCCCACCCCCCACCCCACTCAGGGCACAAGATGGCAAAAAGTTTAGCCATCACTGACGTGGCCCATAACAGTCTCTCATGATATTTTTTTCCAATTCAGAAAAACAAAACTGGTTAGAATAATTCAAGGAAAGCTCTGATATGCATGGGGCATGCTCAAGAACCTATAAAGATGAATCAATCTTCAAACTGGTTGGGTTGTTCTCTCATGTTTTGAAGAACTTCCAGAATAACTGGAATACCATTAGAACGCTTTTGGTAAGTTTAGAACCATTGTTTTAAACCGTGTTTGAATTCCAAACATGTGGGATGGAATCTCTTAAATTCCAAATATTTTTGCATTAAAAGGTAAAGGTAAAAAGGTTCCCCTCGCACAGATGTGCTAGTCGTTCCCAACTCTAGGGGGGCGGTGCTCATCTCCGTTTCAAAGCCGAAGAACCAGCGCTGTCCGGAGAAGTCTCCGTGGTCATGTGGCCGGCATGACTCATTGCCAAAGACGCATGGAACACTGTTATCTTCCCACCAAAGGGGGTCCCTATTTTTCTACTTGCATTTTTTACCTGCTTTCGAACTGCTAGGTTGTCAGAAGCTGGACAAGTAACGGGAGCTCACCCCGTTACGCGGCACTAGGGATTCGAACCGCTGAACTGCCGACCTTTCGATCGACAAACTCAGCGTCTTAGCCACTGAGCCACCGCATCCCACTTCATTATATTAGTTTAGCTCAAACAAGAAGCCCAATGAGTCTGATTAATTAGGGCAAGGAATCACCTGATAAATTCCCATTTAATAGTTCCTGAACATTCAATTTCCCTTTAAAATTAATTTGAGGTTATGGGACTAAAAAAATTGAAAAGGCCATGAATGTGTTCAAGAGTGTGAAGAATCATATCACTGAATCCATTATCCTCCAGCTGCCAGAACAGAAAACTGTGTAAATGCACATCAACTCTGAAAATTCATCCTCCTGCCATTTTTCAAACTAAGTTTCCAAAACCAGACATATGAAAGATCAAACCACATGCCTTTTTGTGCATGTGATTTAAATGACAATATGCAATGAATAAACCCCTTCAATGCTCCAGTCATGCACGAAATGAGCATGCAAATTTTTTTTTCATTTAGTTTTAGTTTTCAGATTTAATTTTCCAAACTGATTTGCCACACAGACAAAGGACCCGTTGCTTAAAAAGCCATGCTTCCATAATACCAAAGAGAAAATTATTCTCCCTAGAATGGTATCTGTGCAAAAGAGACTTTAAAATAATGAAACCCTTTGCTAAGGTTAATGTTTAATTTTTTTTCTAAATAATTTGAGAGCCGGCTTGGTGTGATGGTTAAGACATCAGGCTCGAAACCAGAAAATTTAAATTCTAGTTTTGCATTAGTTACAAGACCCACTGAGTGACTTTATTTAATCCTTCTCGACTCTAAGAAGGTAGCAAAGACAACTCGTTTCTGGAAAAGCATTGCCAAGGAAAATCGCATGGACTTGTCTGGAATCAAGTTTGTCTCAAAGACAACAAAAAGAAAATCAACTTTTCTCTCAAGAGGTCCAAAATGGAAAGGAGTTCTCTTCCTGTAAAAGAAATATCAGAAGATTCTTTGAAAAGGTTGGAAAAGAAACATAAATAAAGATAAGAGAGAGGAAGTGATAAATAAAAGAAAAGACAATAAATGGAAAAGGGGGAAGGGGGGAAAGAGAAAAAGAGTTACTATAAAAGTGTACATGAATGATGAAACAGATGTAATTATTAAACAAAAAAGAATTTGAAATGAAGATATATGTAAATAGAAAATCGAGGCTGCTCGAATACCATTCTAGATTAAATTGAAAATAGATACAACAAAGGAGTGGGAAACGAGAGAGGAATAGAGAGAGGGAAGGAGGGGAGAAGAGAGGAAAGGAGAGAGAGAGAGGGAGAGAAGAGAGGGAAAAGGAGAGGAAGAAAAGGGAGGGGAAAGAAGAGTAGGAGAGAGGGTTAGAAAGAGAGGAAGAAGAGAAGAGTGGGGGAAGGAGAGGGGAAGCAGAAGGAGAGGAGAGGAGGAATGAAGAAAGTAGAAAGGGACAGAAAAAGAAAGAGGAGGGAAGAAGAAGAGGAAATGGTAAAAGAGCAGCCCCGAACAAATAAAAATGAAAGTTAAAGGATAAGATGAATGATCAATGATTAATGATGGATAAGAGACTGTACCCTTAAATGTGTTAAAGAGAAATAAAAATAAAAAAATTTATGCAAAAAAAAAAAAAGAAAGAAAGAAAGAAAGAAAGAGAAGGTTGGAAGACTTCTGATAAGATCAGAGTATCCTCTTCTGATTTCAAAACTAGATTTTCCAGGATAAAGAATATCTCCATTTCAAAGTATGTCTCCCTCCCTCCCTCTACAATACATTTCAAGATAATTCGATAAACTTTGAATGGTCACTAAATGGACTGTTGTAAGTCGAGAACTACCAATCCTATTAGTAACCACTGAGTGCCAAGAAGATTTCAATATTTAGTATGATCTCCCCTTCCCAGCCTGCCATTTCTCTTCGATTAAACTTGTGGGAAGAATATTGTCTCAAGGAATTCGCTACGAAATAAATTATTGGGTTAGAAACGGTTACAAAAATATGCACCCCAGCCCAGCAAAAACTATTTAATAACTTCGTTAATTGAAGCGCAAGCGCTAAGGATTAATTAAGGAGCGCCGGAAATCAATCTCTCTTTTGCCTTGCAGGAAAACTAGCCAGAAAATTGTTTGGGAATATATATTACAAAATTCGATAAATCCCCGGTGCTATACAGCTTGCTTGGAGATGCTTCATGCTGTAACAGAAGAGGGAAACTAAAGTAGAATAACTGAAAGAGTAGAAGGAAAATAAGAGCATGGAATAGAATAGAAGAGAGTAGAGTAGAGTAGAGTAGAGTAGAGTAGAGTAGAGTAGAGTAGAGTAGAGTAGAATAGAATAGAATAGAATAGAATAGAATAGAATAGAATAGAATAGAATAGAATAGAATAGAATAGAACAGAACAGAACAGAACAGAACAGAACAGAATGAGTTGGAAGGGACCTTGGAGGTCTTCTAATCCAACCCCCTGCTTAGGCAGGAAACCCTACACCACTTCAGACAAATGTCTATCCAACATCTTAAAAACTTCCAGTGTTGGACCATTCACAACTTCTGGAGGCAAGTTGTTCCACTGGTTAATTGTTCTAACTGTCAAGAAATTTCTTCTTAGTTCTAGGTTGCTTGTCTCCTTGATTAGTTTCCACCCATTGCTTCTTCTCCTGCCCTCAGGTGCTTTGGAGAATAGCTTGACTCCCTCTTCTTTGTGGCAACCCCTGAGATATTGGAAGACTGCTATCATGTCTCCCCTGGTCCTTCTTTTCATTAAACTAGACGTACCCAATTCCTGCAACCGTTCTTCCTATGTTTTAGCCTCCAATCATCCTCTAATCCTCTTTGCTGCTCTTCTCTGCACTCTTTCTAGAGTCTCCACATCTTTTTTACACCGTGGTGACCAAAACTGGATGCAGGATTCCAAGTGAGGCCTTACCAAGGCCTTATAAAATGGTATTAACACTTCACGTGATCTTGATTCTACCCCTCTGTTGATGTAGCCTACAACTGTGTTGGCTTTTTTGGCAGCTGCTGCACACGGCTGGCTCATATTTAAACGGTTGTCTGCTAGGACTCCAAGATTCCTCTCATAGTTACTACTATTGAGCAAGGTACCAGCAGTAGACCCCAGGAAGGGGCAGAAAAGTCAAAATGGCAGTCACTCTTTTGATTCCACCCCCCCAGCGGACACCCCTATCAACACCACAAAGGGATTTCTGTAAAAGAGTTTGATGGTTTTTGGGTCTGGATGTGTCATCAAGATTTAGATTTTGATCGGATACTTACATTTTTGTATCACTTAGCTGGGTTTCTATGGAAACCATCGCTGGGTTTTTCTCGCTGCAAAAAAAAAAATTAAAAGAAAATAAAGAGAGCCTTAATTAATACTGCCTCATCTAATAAATAGTAATGTTACTAAGAAAAGTATTATTTCTCATAACATAATTATTTGTTCTAGAAAGGAAAGAAATATAGTAAGACTCATTCTTCTTAAGATTAAGTGTGATGGCAATCCGTGAGTTTGCATTGGAACAAAATTTCCAGGGGGATTTTTAAGGGAAATTAGGAGAAGTCCACAAAATAGTGTAAGAATGTTCTCATCTCTGTCTAAACGCTACTGAATTTTGTGGTTGAATTCTTGATAGTTTTCCTCAAATGAAACCATTTGGCAAAATATTATCCCTATAAGATTAAAATCATTGGATTTGGTTCAGGTCTCAACAGGATGATAATAATCACGGTTATGGAAAAATTATTTCGCATTCTCTCCTACTGGAATTAGCAAACATTGCCAAATTTGGTATCTATATTCCCCCGATGACTCCAGTCCTTGACTTACAAGGACTTGTTTAGTGACTGTTCAGAGTTACAACCACGCTGAAAAAGCTGTCTTATGAACATTTTTCACACTTACGACCGTTGTAGCATCCCCATGGTTATGTCATCCAAATTCGGACGCTTGGTACTGACTCGTAGTTATGACGGTTACAGTGTCCCGGGATCACAAGATCCCCTTTTGCACCCTTCCGACAAGTGAAGTCAACAGGGAAGCCAGATTCACTTAACAACCATGTCACTAACTTAACGACTGGAGTGATTCACTTAACAACTGTGGCAAGAAAGGTCGTAAAACGGGCCAAATCTTGACTTAGCACTGCCTCGCTTAGCAACAGAAATTTGGTGCTCATTTGTGGTCGTAAATCCAGGACGGCCTGTATTATGTTTCCTTGGCCAACTTCTGGGAGAAAAGTCTATGGATCCCAAAATTTCATTGCATTCAATTTCTTCACAAAAAACCTAGGGACTTTTGCATTCAGCGTCCTTACCTGCTTTCACTTTCAATTTCCATTTTGGATGGGACGTTTCCTCTTTCGGTCTGTTCTTCTGAATGTTTGGACGACTGTGAAAAAGAAGGAATGGAAACTTGCAAGACGCTGGTGTGGAGCTGGATGGAATTCTACAACAGAAAAACATCGTGTTTTGCATTAAGCGACAACAGATACCTACCATATTTTTCAGAGTATAAGACACTCCAGAGTATAAGACGCAGCTTAGATTTTGGGGATGAAAATAAGGGGAAAAAATTCTGCCTCTGCCTACCAGCATCCATTGGTATTCATCTCGCTAGCGTCCTGTCAGTGTGTGAGAGAGTTGAGGGCTGTTTGGAAACTGAAACAGTATTTGCTGTGTGAGCAACAAGGAAGGAGATGGCAAGGAGCCTGGGCGTGGCTTAGCTCAACTGTTCTATATTAAAGCTGCATGCTGTGCTGAGCTCTGAAACTAAAACTGAAACTCCTCTCCTCTGCTTGTGTTTTGCTGGTATTTACTACCACGTTGGAAAACCTGCTTTTGGTATTGTATATTTACTTCATGTGTTATATTATATATGAAGAGAAGTTATTGAATCTTGCTGAACCAGTTATTTGTGCGTGTTTTCTGGATATGATTGCTGTTGCAAACTCTGACATGTCCTTGCAGCAAATAGCGAACAGACAAGTCAGCTTCAGCACATTATTGCAGCCTGATCCAGCACAAGCAGCTGATTGGCAGGTGGATCGGCCTCCTGGAATACCCCCAATCAGCTGTTCCAGGCTGCAGGGATTGCCACAGACCATCACCTCCTCCAAGCCTCACATTTTTGGCTACATTCAGTGTATAAGACGCACCCAAATTTTCACCCTCTTTTAGGGGAGGTCTTATACTCTGAAAAATACGGTATTTATTAGCCAAATATATTGTATTATGCTTCCAAATACGGAAGTGTTCTCCTTATATTATTTAAGGTCCATAGTACAGACTTTTTAAAGCCTGAAATTGAATAATACCCATTCAATTTCCCAGAAGGTCTAGAAGGAAAGCTAACGGAGGAAAAAGAATGAAATTACCTCTTCGGAATCTGTTGTCCTCGAGGCTTCATGGTTTGGAGAACTTGAAAGCGGAGTAGAAGAGGGACTTTTCTCAGCTTCGCTTAGATTCTGCGGCTCTAACAAAATGGAGGAAACCGATGCTGGACTCCCAGATTCCTCGCTTTCATCATCCTTGCCTAAGAGTAGAAAATCGGAAATGTATAGATCAAATGTCTTCTTTGGGATCATGGTTTGTCATTCTGCAAGTAGAGTAGAGTGGAATGGAGTGGAGTGGAGTGGAGTGGAATGGAATAGAAAATATGGAATGGAATGGAAAATATGAAATGGAATGGAGGGGAGGGAAGTGGAATGGAAGGGAGTGGATTGGAATGGAATGGAATGGAGTGGAGTGGAGTGGAATAGAAAATATGGAATGGAATGGAAAAAATGGAATGGAGTGGAGTGGAGAGGAATGGAGTGGAGTAGAGTGGAATAGAAAATATGGAATGCAATGGAAAATATAGAATGGAATGGAGTGGAGTGGAGTGGAGTGGAGAGGAATGGAGTGGAGTGGAGTGGAGTGGAATGGAAGGGAGTGGAATGGAATGGAATGGAATGGAATGGAATGGAGTGGAGTGGAGTGGAGTGGAGTGGAATAGAAAATATGGAATGGAATGGAATGGAGTGGAGTGGAGAGGAATGGAGTGGAGTGGAATGGAATGGAGTGGAATGGAATGGAATGGAAAATAGGAATGGAATAGAATGGAATGGAATGGAATGGAGTGGAGTGGAGTGGAGTGGAGTGGAGTGGAATGGAAGGGAGTGGAGTGGAATGGAGTGGAGTGCTGTGGAATGGAATGGAAAATATGGAATGGAATGGAATGGAATGGAGTGGAGTCGAGTGGAGTTGAATCGAGTGGAATGGAGTGGAATAGAAAATATGGAATGAAATGGTCGTTCTATACCAGTGTTGGCAATATCTTTTTGGCACCGAGTGCCGAAACGGGAGCGCGTGTGCACGCAGCGGGAGTGCCGGAAACTGGAAGAGCAGTTTCCTGGCGCACACGCACAGGAATGCCAGGAACCAGAAGAGCAGTTCCCCAGTGCAAATGCGCACCCCAGGAAGCTGAGCTTCCAATTTCCGGCACTCCCGCGTGCACAAAGACAAGCTGGCCAGCACGCCTGTGCACGATGGAACCTGGAAGAGCAACTGGAAAAGAACCTATGGAACACGCAGGTTCACCATCACAGTTCTATACCTTTCTTCCCTTGAGCCAAAATGACCATATCCTGCACCTTCTTGTAGCGATTTAGGGACTGGCGAAGCTCCTCAATCTTCCGATCCTAAAAGAAAGAAAGCCCTCTGTTTGAATCACTTAAGGCATAGAATCACAGAGTCCGAAGGGACCTTGGAGGTCTTCTAGTCCAGACCCCTGCCCAAAGCAGGAGATCCTGACTGAGCATCAAACTGATTTAGATGTAAAACACCTGAAGGCATCCATGTCTTTTCCCAGGATTGAGCGTGAAGCAAAATGCCTCAGTCTGAAGCACAAAAAACCTCCAGGATCTTAAGAAGGAGGGGTCCTCGATGCTCTCTGAGTTTGGTTGTTTTCTTGCGTACATCTCATTACCCAAATTAGGTAGCATCATTAAGTTCAAGCGTTAGGTGATATATTCACCAGGACTTTTGATGTTACCTAGTTTGGGTAATGAAATGTATGCAGGAAAACAACCAAGCTCAGAGAGCATCAAGGACCTTAAAGTCCTCCTCCTCCTTCTCTTCCTCCCTTCCATCCCTCTCTTTCTCTTTCTCTTTCTCTTTCCCTTTCTCTTTCTCCTCCTCCTCTTCCATATCTTCTACTTCTTCCTCTTCCCCTCCTCTCTTTCAACTTTTTTCCATACCTCTCTTTCTTTCTCCTTCTCCTCTTCCTACTCCTCCTTCTTCTCCATGTCCTTCTACTTCTTCCCCTTCCCCTCCTCCTCTTTCTCCTTCTTTCCATCCCTCTCTCTTTCTCTTTCTCTTTCTCCTTCTCCTTCTTCTCCTCCTCCTTCTTCTCCATATTCTTCTACTTCTTCCCCTTCCCCTCCTCCTCTTTCTGCTTCTTTCCATCCCTCTCTTTCTTTCTCCTTCTCCTCTTCCTCCTCCTCCTTCTTCTCCATATCCTTCTACTTCTTCCCCTTCCCCTTCCCCTCCTCCTCTTTCTCCTTCTTTCCATCCCTCTTTCTCTTTCTCCTTCTCCTTCTCCATATCCTTCTACTTCTTCCCCTTCCCCTCCTCCTTTCTCCTTCTTTCCATCCCTCTCTCTCTTTTCTCTTTCTCCTTCTCCTTCTCCTCCTCCTCCTTCTTCTCCATATCCTCCTCCTTCTTCCCCTTCCTCTCCTCCTTTCTCCTTTTTCCATCCTTCTCTTTCTCTTTCTCCTTCTCCTTCTTCTCCTCCTTCTTCTCCATATCCTTCTACTTCTTCCCCTTCCCCTCCTCTCTTTCAACTTCTTTCCATCCCTCTTTCTTTCTCCTTCTCCTCTTCCTCCTCCTCCTTCTTCTCCATATCCTTCTACTTCTTCCCCTTCCCCTCCTCCTCTTTCTGCTTCTTTCCATCCCTCTCTTTCTCCTTCTCCTCCTCCTCCTCCTCTCCACAAAACCCACTCCCTTCTGGCCCTGATGATGTTACCTAGTTGGGTCATGAAATATCTACAAGAAATCAGCATTGCAACCCTACAAATATTCTCCTTTATTGATCTTTAAAATTCCAGCAGAATTCATAAATTCCAGCATTTATGACTAGCCTCAGACCCCGGATCCCCAACTCCATACCTCCTTTTTATTCATCAAAATCAGAAAATACTTTCATGCCTACCTTTTCTTCATTTGCTGCCAGTAGAGATTCCACAGCCTTCTTCATCTTTTGAACTTCAACATCTAAAAGATAAAAGCTTACCGCTTACGTTCCCGTGGAAGGTTAGAAAGAAAACCAACCTTGACCAACTCTATCATTTAGCGCGAACCGGGAAAAATGCAGCTAGATTCCTTTCAGTTAAAACCCAAATTTAAATAGGAAGAAATCAAATTAGTTTTTAATGGAGAAAGGGGCTTGTGATGATCATGGACATTGAAGGTTAATAACCGTCATTCCTTGCACACTTCTCATCCATTACACTACTGACAGCATTGAAAGACACTGCAAGCCAACGTGTAAATTGAAGTCAACACGAAGCCACAATGTTAACCAAAGTGACCAATTTTAAACCGGGGACAATGTGTGAAGGACCCCAAATCAACGTGAAACGGGAATTCTAAAAACGACGACTTTCCGATTTTCGACTCACTCTTAACCAACTACGCAACTGTAGCTCTGCCAAATACAGCGGAATGCTCAATCTTATTCATTTATCATTAACATTACAAATCTCCAGAGATTAAAACATTCCCGATAAGGATGAAATAACAATGACTCTTTTGTAACATCAATACACACACCAAAAAAAAAAAGGAAAGGAAATTGAACAGCTGAAGAATCATACAAATAACATCAAAAGACAGGGTAATGGACAGTGTCGGATGTTTAGAAGCAGTTATGAAATGGGAGATTTGTGATAAGAAGGTGGGTATCTCTATTGCAATAAAAAGTCGGGCCGATATATGGTGTGTGGTGGGACAGTGGTTAGAAGGCAGTATTGCAGGATGACTCTGCCCACTGATAGCAGTTTGATCCTGATCAGCTCAAGGTTGACTCAGCCTTCCATCCTTCCGAGGTCAGTAAAATGAGGACCCAGATGGTTGGGGGCAAGAGGTTGACTCTGTAAACCGCTTAGAGAGGGCTGTAAAAGGACTATGAAGCGGTATATAAGTCTAAGTGCTATTGTTATTGCTATCTTTCTATCATCTACATCTATGGTGGCACAGTGGTTAGAATGCAGTATTGCAGGCTAACTCTGCCCACTGTCAGGAATTCGATCCTGACGGGCTCAGGGTTGACTCAGCCTTCGGTCCTTCCGAGGTCGGTAAAATGAGGACCCAGATTGTTGGGGGCAACATGCCGACTCTGTAAACCGCTTAGAGAGGGCTGCAAAGCACTGTGAAGCAGTATATTAACTCTGCTTTTGCTTTTCAGCTTAAGTTTCACAAAAAAAACCAGTAGAAGATGCTATCTGTGACTTAATAAGATATCCGTTGGAACATATGGTTTGTGAACTCCGATAAATAAAACCAATTCGACTTCGAGTTATTTGTTGCTCTCAGATCAATTCAATCAATTCAGTTGAACCAAAATGGAGACCTTTGTGTTACCTGCTAAGAGTGTTCCCCTCGGTAAGCCAAGGATTGGAATATTGCATTAGAAACCCATCACTTCCTTTAAAGGAAAAATACAAGTAGTCCTCGACTAACAATGGTTCATTTAGTGACCATTCCAAGTTCCAATAGCACTGAAAAGTGACCGTTTTCACTTTGTCACATGATCAAAATTTATTTGTTTGGCAACTGGCTGGTACTTACGACAGTTACATTGTCCCGGGGTCACGCGATCATGTCTGGAAAACTTCCGACAGGTAAAGTTAATGGGGAAACCAGATTGACTTAATAACTGTGTTATTAATTGAATAGTTGCGGTGATTCACTCAGCAATGGCAGAAAGATAGGTGGAAAAATGGGGCTTAACTTAACCACTCGCTTAACAACAGAAATTTTGGGCTCCATTCTGGTCATGAGTCAAGGACCATCTGTAGAGCATTTAAAAAACACAAGAGTATCCTTTACTGTTTCCCTCACTGGATTAGAGATGAAAGGTGAAGATGCGCCATTGAGGGTTTTGTTAATATGGTTTTAATGTGATACATGCAGGAAGCACTACCAGAAAATGACGTGAGAAATGTGCTGGGGAGAGGACACACACACAAAAAAAAAACCCTTACTTTTGTCTTTCAGCTTCTTTTTACAATTGTCATCTGTGCAGGAAGACCCACAAGATTGAAAAATTAGACTCCAAGCGTCGAAGCATGTGCAAGACAAATTCAAACCCCCCCTCCCCCTGTAGCATATGTGTTACTAGATTTATTTACAAATTGTTCTGGCCCAGCTCCCCGAATACGACAAACCCTCTGAAGTGAACTCAAAGATTCCTTTAATTAGGAGCGTCGGCAGCCCCGGCAAAAAGTTTCTCTCTCACCGCAGGCTAACAAGTCTGTCTGGCCAGGAGATGACTAATTGTCTGCTGCATCTATTCATCTCTGCCCCCTGCTTTTTATTCCCAGAGTTAAGGTGGGCCTTCGCTAGCAAAAGTGGCTCTTCTGTCCCAAGGACCGGCCCATAGATTTCCACTGCTCTCCTCTCCTCTGCCTTCTGTGCATCTGCGCTTTAGGCACTGGACCCAGCTGTTCCTCCTCTTCCTCATCAGCCACCTCCGTGCCTCATGTTTTTGGCCTCTGTGCCTCACGTTTTCAGTCTCAGAAGGCTTCCAGACCCGTTCAAGGCTGCGGGGATCACAGAGCACATCGCCACTGATCACCGCCTCTGTGCATCACATTTTTGGCCTCTGCGCATCGCATTTTTGGCCTCTGAACATCGCATTTTTGGCCTCTGCGTGTCGCGTTTTTGAGTGGTCCCCCTTGCTGCCACCGATCCCCGCTACCTGTAACCACCCAAAAACACAATGCGCAGAGGCCAAAAAAGACATGCGCAGAGGCCGAAAACGTGATGTGCAGAGGCAGCAATATGCTCTGGTGATCCCTGCAGCCTTGAACAGGTCTGAAAGGGAGTGTTCGGAGGCTGAAAACGTGAGGCACAGAGGCCAAAAACCTGAGGCACGGAGGTGGCAATGGTTTGTGGCAATCCCTGCAGCCTGGAACAAGTCTAAAATGCAACACAGAGGGCCCAAAAATGGCCGAAGGGGGGGACGGCGGTGGGCAGGGCTACATTTGGTGTATAAGACACACTCAAATTTTCACCCTCTTTTAGAGGGAAGGGAAGTGTGACTTACACTCCAAGAAATATAGTAACTATCTAGCCCAGGATTTCTCAACCTTCACAACTTTAAGATCTGTGCACTTCAGTTTTCACTGTATGGACTTCAACTCCCAGAATCCCCCAGCCAGCGTCGCAAAAACAGTATTTACAATTTTCACCTCACCTTTGTCATTGATGTCAAAGTCTTCTTTCACTTGAAGGACCAGTTTCTCATGCAATCGTTTTATCTCCGATTCCTTCTGTTCTAATTTCTCTTTTAAAGACAATAGTTCTTCCTGAACAGACAGAAGAAGAAGAAGAAAACAAAATCAATATTATTTTGGTTTTCACTTTTAAAAGGGACAGGTTTAAACCAATGTTGGCTGTTTAAAGCAGAGATGGCATTCATTTATTTTGAAATAATTGTATCCAACTCAGTGGTGGGATTCAGCCAGTTCGTGCAAACCGGTAATTAAACCCCTTCCAGGAGTCCCCACAAGCCTCATTTTGACTCCCAGGTAAGTGCAGAGAGGCCTCCTAGGCCCAAAATTGGGCATGGGGATGCAGCATCCCCCTCCCAGCAGCCTATTTTCACTCCCAGGAGGCTGCAGGGAGGCCTAGTAGGCCCAAAATGGGATGCGGAGGGTGCGGCATCTCCCCCGTGGCCCATTTTCACTCCCAGTGGGTGCAGGAGGCAGAGTGCTGCTTGTCACACACCCTGGCCATGCCCACCATGGCCACGCCCACCCAGCCGGTCATTAGGGCAGAGAACCGGTTGTTAAATTATTTGAATCCCACCACTGATCCAACTGGGTCAATTATATCACAGGTAGTCCTCACCTTAGCACGATAATTGGGAATCAGACTTTCTACGGATAAACAAAGCGGTTGTTAAGTGAGCCACCGCCGATTTTATGAACATTTTTGCCATATTTAAGCAAATCACTGCGGTTGTTAAGTGTGATTCGCTCAGTTGTTAAATGAATCTGGCTTCCCCCGTTGACTTGGTTTATCAAAAGGTCACAAGAGGGGAACACACAGCCCCCGGGACGCTGCAACCATCATAAAGATGAATCCGTTGCCAAGCGTCTGAATTGAGATCATGCAGCTGTGAGGATGCTACAAAGGAAATGGTCATTAAGCGAATGGTTCTAAGTTGAAGTTTACCCTTGCAAATATAAAAATAACCTGTCTTTTAGCCATCTCTGATTTAAACATTCAATATCCTGCTTTGAACTGAAACATAAAAGGATCTTCATTACCATTCGGTCATGCATGACACATTTTCACCAACAATTAAGTGTACAATACTAGACAGGACAATTCTACACTCACTGCTTTCAGGTGGAAGTGAGTCCAGACTGAAAGTTCTTACGACGACGTCTTTCACAAACACAAAATGCTTCAGCATGCTTTGATGCTTAAAATCATAAAAAATAATGCATATGTAGGAATGTAGCTGTGTGCTCCGTACATTTGTTCGTAGGAAAAAAATACAGACACAGTTAAAAGATTGAATTATGATGGACCCAAAGGTGCTTTTTCAAAAGGCAACTGGCCTTTTTTTGTTTTTTTTTCCTAGAAGACATTTCACTTCTCTTCCAAGGAGCTTCTTCAGTTCTTAGGGGAAGAAGTCAATTGCGATCCTCCCTTTTTCTAAAATCAAAATGCTAGAAGGATCTAGTAATCCAATTTACCTTTCTTTTTTTTTTTAATGCAAAGAGGCCACAAATCAAGGAATCTTCTCTGCAACAGAGGCACACTTGTCAGCCAAGATGTAAGAGCATGGGTGGGATTCAGCCGGCTCGGACGAATCGGATGTTAATTTTACATCTGATTCACCAAACCGGTAGTTGCAAGGAGTGGCTGGCCCTGTCCATTCCACCCCACTCCTCTCAAGAGTCTCCATGCGGCCCGTTTTGGATGCGGGATAAGTGCAGGGCCCGTACAGAGGCTCTGGGAGGGTGAAAAATGGGCCTACCGGAAGTATCGGAAGTCCAGAAATGGGCCCGTTTCCAGCCTCCGGAGCCCGAGTAGGCCACGCCCTCATGGCCAAGCCCACCCAGCAACCGGGCAGAGAAGCGGTTGCTAAACGTTTTCAATCCCACCCCTGCGTAAGAGGTTAATACATCCCAAAAACAAATGGAATATTGGTTTACAATAAGGAAAGCTGGAATGGTGGTGGTGTTTTTTTTAAAAGCTCAGCTTAACGCATTTCAAGAAAGAAACTGGCAGCCGATGGTTTTCTGCATTAGGCTAAATCAAAATTAAAAATTAAAAAAAAAAAAAAACCAGAAACACACACAGATATTTTGGTTTAGTTGGAGACGTACTTCGGAGGGATTTACGTAGGAACAGGAGGGGGGAAAAAGAAATCCATACATGCACCACCCCCAAAAAGAAAAAAAAAAGAAAAAGGAAGTTTTAAAATACAGACAAGCAAGATGGTAAAGAGAGTTACAAAAAGCCACTGAAAGTCTACCGATCTACCAGACCTTCAATATTTGACATTTTTGCTCCATCCGTTGCTTCTCGTACTGCATCTGGCTCACTTTGATTTTCATGCTAGAAAGTTTGGCCATTAAAGACTGGCAAGAGGGACAGAGGATGGAAAGAGAAGTAAAGATGTGCCCTGTTTCCCCGAAAATAAGACATCCCCTGATAATAAGCCCCATCAAGCTTTTGAGCGCATGCGCTAAAATAAGTCCTCCCCTGAAAATACTTAAACACATGCGCAGCCATTTCCTGCCATTTCCTCTGGTTTCCTCCACACGCCCCAAAATAATAAGACCTCCCCAAAAATAAGGCCAAGTGTTTATTTCGGGGTTCAAAAAAATATAAGACAGGGTCTTATTTTCGGGAAAACATGGTAGGAAAAGAAAAGGCTAAATAATGAGAATAATAAACAGGTCTACATTTAAAGCGAGAGGGATGATCTTCAGTGAAAGATACGCCTATCAAAAGACACCAAATCTTTGAAGCTGTTGTGGCCCGTCAGCGGCCTGTGCGGATTGTAGCTGATTCTGACAGCGAGGAGGCTGGTGTGGTGTTGCGCCAGCAGCCTGTGCAGCTGGCACTCGAGTCAGACAGTGAGGAGGCTGGAGAAGATGTGGTGCCAGAGGCGGGGATTCAGCCAGGGCCTTCAGAACCTCCAGAAGCTCCCATAAGTGAAGAGGATGAAGAGGAGGAGCCTCTTCTTAATGCACGGGCGCGCAGAGCGGCCAAAAGGCAGGAGTGGCTCCTCAGGAGGAGGTCTCCTTGAGAGTAAGGCTTGGGGCTAATTGGCCACTCCCTTAGCCTATTTAAGGAGGAACGCCGACTGAAGCAATTTGTAGGGAACAACTTTAGTTCACTCTCCTTCGCGTCTGGATTCTCTGCAAATTGCTTCTGGGCTTTCTGCCAACCTTAGTAAGATTGTGATTACTTTATCTTTGGTTTCTTGTAGGCTGTTAAAAAAGTTTATTAACAGCCTTTGTTTTGAAAAAGACGGAGTTATTTTAGTAAATTAAGTTTTGTACAAACTTTGCGTGTGCTGCGTTCTTTGGGGTCCGTAGCTGGGGCAGAACAGAAGCAGAAGACCTTATGGTAGCCGTTATGAAGGACAGATCTAACGTGAATTGTGAAATATGACTGGTCAAAAGTTTGCGGTGCTCTGGATTTGATCTCCAAAAAAGCTTGTGGTTTTGGACCATGGGAGAAGGTGAATCTTGCACCCTATCTTCAACTTCTGAAAGCAGCCGTGCCTTTTTCTCTTGGACCCAATCCCATTAATAATGATTGATAAAAGAGAATATTTGTAGCTCAGGGTTGAAATGAAGGGTCCTTGGTGCTCTCTGAACTTGCTTGTTTTCTTGCCAATGTTTCTAGTCTAGCACTGATGATGTTACCTAGTTAGGTAATAAACATCTGCAAGGAAACAAGCAAGCTCAGAGAGCACCAAGGAATCCCTCATAATGATTGGCGATTGTCCCTCAAGCTGGAAGGACATCATAGAACAAAAACAGATGATTTTACAGTTCAGAGGTTTTGAAGAACCTTGGGTCTATGACCTTGCCAAACTTACACCTCTCCAAAAATTTAAGGACGTAGAATTTCAAGGAGAAGTCAATAAGCTATAAAGGAGAATATTTGTAGCTCAGGGTTGAAATGACTAGCACTGATGAGGTTATTTAGTTGGGTAATGAAATGTCTGGAAAAAAAAAGAATCCAAGCTCAGAGGACACCAAGGATCCTATAGTCTTCTTCTGTTTCCTCCTCCTCCTCCTCCTCCTCCTCCTCCTCCTCCTCCTCCTCCTCCTCCTCCTCCTCCTCCTCTTCTTCACAAACCCCACTCCCTTCTAGCACTGATGATGTTACCTAATTGGGTAATGAAACGTCCAAAGAAAACATCCAAGCTCAGAGAGTACCAAGGACCCCATAGTAAATAATCTATCATAGAGAAATAGGACTTTGGTTAACAAAGAGCTATTTTTGAAAATGGCCAATGATCATTCTTCAGACACCTGCCAACTTAAGGAAAAGTTTCTTTAGAGTGAGACATAATAGTCTGCCTTTGGTATTATTACGAGGAAGATATTCTAAAATTCCATTTGAGAGATGTGTTTGCCCATTAAAACTGGAGATGCTGAAACAGCCAACACGTAGTACTTTACTACAGCTTCTACCGAGATGTTTGTCATTCCTATCACCTGCCCCTCTTACATCAATACCTAGAGCAATCGGACAATAGTTGTAGGTACAGATGGTAAATCAATTAGATTATGGCCCAAAATTGAGCAGCAGCTGTAAACATGAGGCATTAATTGATAAAAAGTCCTTCCACAGCTGCATTGTACTTTTTATATCAACTATCACAATTATTTTATATTACTCTGCTTTTAATTGTTTTTACACTGCTTTCGGTTATACCTGCAAAAGACTGGGGAGTCGCAAGCTTGGGAAATGATGTGGCTGCTTTCAGAATCTGTAGACCAGAAGTGGGGAAGGATGGCCCCCTTTATGACTTGTGGACTTCAACTCCCAGAATCCCTGAGTCAGGAATTCTGGGAGTTGAAGTCCGTAAGTCATAAAGGGGCCATTGTTCCACACCCCTGCTGTAATAACAGATACGACGTTTGGACTCCTACACGCACAAATCACAATTCTGGTATCAAAATCAAGGTGATTCTCAACCCCATTGTCGCTCTTCTTAAACAGGTCTAGGCACTAACTTTTCATACCATTTTCCAATGCGGTCTTCTGATTAGCATGACATTATATACCCAAGTATCATCTAAATTTGTCTAGCCACCATCTTCTTTTTCTACACCAGCAAAATAATTACCGTATTTTTCGGAGTATAAGACGCACCTTTTTCCCCCTTAAAAGGGGGTGAAAATTTGGGCGCGTCTTATACACTGAATGTAGCCCCGCCCACCCACGGCCCACCCACCATTTGGCCTCTGCCTCCCAGCAATTTATCTCCTTGCAGCAAGCAGCAAGAAAAAACAGCCCATTTCAGCTTCCGCACAACCTGATTAGCACAAGTTGATTGTCCGTTGGATCGGCCTCCCAACTCTCAGCTGTTTCAGGCTACAGGGATTGCCACTGCTTATTGCTGCGTGGGCCTCTGCTGCTTGCTGCAAGGAGGTAAATTGCTGGGAGCAGATTTTTTTTTCTTGTGCTAATCAAGCTATGCTGAAAACGAAAATGAAAGTAAAGCAGGCTGTTTGCTGCAATGAGGCAAAATTGCTAAGAGGCAGAGGGAGATTTCTTTTCCTTCTTTTCCTCACCAAAAAAGGGTAGGTGCGTCTTATAGTCCAGAGCGTCTTATACTCTGAAAAATACGGTAGGCATTTTAAATTAAGCAGGCGCTAATTTCTTCTTAGCCAGTGTGATGTCTTGCTCTTTCATTTTGTGAATTACATCCTTAAGAGCAGTGGTGAAATCCAATTTTATATACTAGCCATTCCTAAAGGCAGTTTCATAGAAACAGCTTCTAACCATCCTCTGGCTGTACCAACTTAAACCCTTGGCTTACGCCAATCACGTACTGGCTGCCATATCTATGGATCAATCTTAGGTAGAAAAGATTGGGTAGATGCATAAGTCATGAGATAAAGACGGCCAAAGTTGCATTTCTTTATCTGTAACATGGACTTACTTTGGTAGACTTCAGCTTTTTCTCATACTGAAGCCTTTCCCTGTCCATTTCTCCTACTTTTAACCGCAAATCATTAACTTCCTGCATCAAATCCTGTTTCGGAAGAAAAGAAGTGAACAAAAAGATTTGAAAGTCAAGAAAACGAGGAGAAAAATGCACTAAAGACACCTGAGCCGCCGCCTTCTGTCTTCACAGTTTTAAGATGACTGCATTGCAGGCTGACTCTGCCCACTGCCAGGAGTTCAATCCTGACCGGCTCAAGGTTGACTCAGCCTGCCTGCCTGCCTTCCTTCCTTCCATTCATCCATCCATCCATCCATCCATCCATCCATGATGGTGCAGTGATTAGAAGGCAGCATTGAAGGCAAACTCTGCCCACTGCCAGGAGTTTGATCCTCACTGGCTCAAGGTTGACTCAGCCTTCCTTCCTTCCTTCCTTCCTCCCTCCCTCCCTCCCTCCCTCCAACCCTCCCTCCCTTCCTTCCTCCAACCCTCCCTCCCTCCCTCCCTTCCTTCCTTCCATCCATCCATGGTGGTGCAGTGGTTAGAATGCAGCATTGCAGGCCAACTCTGCCCACTGACAGAAGTTCGATCGTGACTGGCTCAAGGCCTTCCATCCTTCCGAGGTGGGTAAAATGAGGACCCAGATTGTTGGGGGCAATATGCTGACTCTGTAAACCGCTTAGAATGTAAAGCAGCATGAAGTGGAATATAAGTCTAAGTGCTATTGCTTTTTAGAAAATGGTGGAAATCAATGAAATGGAAATATCTACGCAAGCCAACTCAATGAAGGAAGAGCATTTTCACTCCTGAAAGCCAAAGACCATTTTCCAGAGTATTAAAGCAGCTACATCTTCTAAGACAGTCATAGCAGCTGCCTCAAAGGACATCCCTTTGGTCCAGGGGTTAGACGGCTAACTCACTGTTCACAGCCAGGAGTTCGATGCTCAAGGTTGACTCAGCATTCTGTCCTTCCAAGGTCAATAAAACAAGGACCCAGATTGTTGGGGGCAAGATGCTAACATTTGTAAACCACTTAGAAAGTGTTGTAAAACACTATGGAGTGCTATATAAGTCTAAGTGTTACTGCTATTGCTATCTTGACTTCAAAATGGACGTTGATCAAGAAACGCCATGCTTAGCAAAATAGTGAAGAAATTGACCATGGCATTTCCCCCAAAGTATTTTTTTTCAAATTTGTTTGACTCACATCTGCATCTCCGAACCTGTCTTCGTAATCCATCCTGTCCTTTTCCACTGCAGTCAGCTTCAGCTTCAGGTTGGAGACCTCGGCCATGAGATCCAACTTCTGAGTTTCAAGAGATGTTCTGCTTAGGAGCTCCTGATTTTTTTAAAAAATGAGGAGAATGAATGAATTAATGCTTTAAAAGAGGAGAGAGAAAGGTGGGGTGTCTTTGAAAGTTGTATCAAATGAAAGAAAGAGGAGGAGGGAGGAAAGAGGAGGAGGAGGAGGAGGAGGAGGAGGAGGAGGAGGAGGAGGAGGAGGAGGAGGAGGAGGAGGAGGAGGAGGAGGAGGAGGAGGAGGAGGAAGAGGAAATATTCCATCATCTGAAGAAGTTTCTAAAAGCAATCTTTAATCAGATGAAAACACCGCGTGATTAGAGGTTTTTCCCAAATGGTCTAGAATTTGTATGTTTCTATTTTTAAAAGTTTAAATGGTTAAATGGCTTGGAAATATCCATTTCATCAGAATCACTATTTAGCCAAAGGAATTTTGTTTCCTTAATTCTTTGCAACAATTAAAATCACCCTACCAATTGCTGTCTTTAAAAACGTTCTTCCGTTTTTGGAACAATATTAAGTATGGCACAAGGCTAAAACAGGTCCAGAATTGAAATAGCATTACAAACATTTGCCATTCGTTTTTAATCTTTTAGACACTCAAACATCCTATTTTGAATAGGTATTACAAATGGATCAATACTTTTTACTAAGACATAGAAAGGAAAATGTCTAAAAACCCTTTAGATTCACAGATGGAGAACGGGTGGTACCTGCTGTAGCATTTCTTCTGTCGAATTCAGCTTCTCTCTGTTTTCCTCCAGGCACAACTCCAGATCCCTGATCTTCTCTCCCTGAGCATCCACTTGGTCAGTGAGGACGCTCACCTGTAAGGAAGGAAGGAAGGAAGGAAGGAAGGAAGGAAGGAAGGAAGGAAGGAAGGAAGGAAGGGTCAGAGAAAGAAAGAAAAAGAAAGGGTCAGCGAAAGAAAGAGTCAGAGAAAGAAAGAAAAAGAAAGAAAGAAAGAGAAAGAAAGAAAGAAAGAATGAAAGAAAGAAAGAAAAAGAAAGAGAAAGAGAAAGAAAGAAAGAAAAAGAAAGAAAGAAAGAAAGAAAGAAAAAGAAAGGAAGAAAGAGAAAGAAAGAAAGAAAGGGTCAGAGAAAGAAAGAAAGGGTCAGAGAAAGAAAGAAAAAGAAAAAAGAAAGAAAGAAAGAAAGAAAGAAAGAAAGAAAAAGAAAGAGAAAGAAAGAAAGAAAAAGAAAGAAAGAAAAAGAGAAAGAAAGAAAGAAAGAGTCAGAGAAAGAAAGAAAGGGTCAGAGAAAGAAAGAAAGAGAAAGAAAAAAGAAAGAAAGAAAAAGAAAGAAAGAAAAAGAAAGAAAGAAAGAAAGAAAGAAAGAAAGAAAGAAAGAAAGAAAGAAAGATGAAAACAAATGGTGCCACTCCCTATCTCTATGCCAACCAGAGAATGTGCCATCTTCACACTCACTTGCAGGACAAGGGATTCCTTATCGCTTTCCAGACGGGTCAGCCGTTCCTGGTAGACATCTCCGTTAGCAGATAAATGTCCATTAATCTGGAAAATGAGAGAAAAAAACCCAACTGAGTTGCCTGTCACATTGCTTTCTCGATCCGTTCAAAAGACCACGGCGTGCCACGTAAAAAGGCATCACAAAGGTTGTAAGATGAGAATCCAGAATCTCTTCCCACCCACCCACACTTCCCACCACCCCGTGCCCTATGTATTTCTTTTCTGTTCATTCTTTTATGTCTCATCCAACTTCAAGATGACCCCAAAGATAATTAAGGGACTGGAGGCTAAAGCATATGAAGAACGGTTGCAGGAACTGAGCATGTCTAGTTTAATGAAAGGAAGGACCAGGGGAGACAGGATAGCAGTCTTCCAATATCTGAGGGGCTGCCCCAAAGAAGAGGGAGCCAAGCTATTCTCCAAAGCACCTGAGGGCAGGAGGAGAAGCAATGGGTGGAAACTAATCCAGGAGAGAAGCAACCTAGAACTAAGGAGTAATTTTCTGACAGTGAGAACAATTAACCAGTGGAACAATTTGCCACCAGAAGTTGTGAATTCTCCAACACCGGAAGTTTTTTAAGAAGAGACTGGACAGCCATCTGTCTGAAATGTTATAGGATTGATCCTGACAGGTTCAAAGTTGACTCAGCCTTCCATCCTTCCGAGGTCGGTAGAATGAGGACCTAGATTTTTGGGTGCCATAGGCTGACTCTGTAAAACCACTTAGAGAGGGCTGTAACGCACCATGAAGCAGTATGTAAGTGCTGCTACTCCTTCCTTCCTTCCTTCCTTCCTTCCTTCCTTCCTTCCTTCCTTCCTTCCTTCCTTCCTTCCTTCCTTCCTTCCTCTCTTATTCCCTTTCTCAATCTCCTTCTTGGTGGCGCAGTATTGCAAGGTAACTCTGCCCCCAGCCAGAGTTCGATCCTCACCGGATCAAGGTTGACTCTGTCACTGCGTTTTTGTATTTACCAGATGAGCTCTTATTTTTGAACTTTCAGACTTACCGTAGCTTGCCAAGTTCTTATCTCTAAGCTAACTGCGCATGTCCACATTCTTTCACTTTCTTCTAACTTTTTCTTTGTTCTCCGGCCAAGAGAGTTGGCCGGGAAAGCTTTGCCAAGATGTAATTAATTAGCTAGTGAGATGTTTTATTTTCTTTATAACAAATAAATGAGTTTTTCTTAGAAAATATATCTTCGGGTTTATTTTCTTAAAGTATGCTTCAAGGGAAAAGCCTCGATCCACTTCTCTAAATCAAGGTGCAATTACCCAAAAGCAGAATGGGAGTAATTGCCACCCTGACAGACTCAGCCTTCCGTCCTTCCGAGTTGGGTCACATGAGGACCCAGATTGTTGGGGGCAAGAGGCTGACTCTGTAAAACCACTTAGAGCAGTGTTTTTCAATCTTGGAAGCTTGAAGATGGGTGGACTTCAACTCCCAGAATCCCCCAGCCAGCAGCGCTTGAAGATGGGTGGAGTTGAAGTCCACCCATCTTCAAGCTTCCAAGGTTGAGAAACACTGAGTTAGGGAGAGCTGTAAAGCATTATGAAGTGGTATATAAGTCTAAGTGCTATTGCCATAAGTGTCTCGCTGAAAGACAGGCTGACAAAAGAGGGCTGTTATATAAGGATATAATTTTAGCCTTACTATTTAGACACATCTATGGAGGAGCATGCCTCAACAATTTTCCATGGGAAAATATTTCCGTGATCATGGAAAACACCAGAGAAGATTTCACTGAAGACCTACAGTCAGGAATTCAGATTGCATGCAGTCTCATCTTCCAGTAGATGGCAACTCTGGACCATTGCAAGTTGAGCTTTTTATGAAGAACTTGCAGGCCAACGTACAGCTTCTCACCTAACTACCCTATACCATTTGTCTGAAATGGTACAGGGTCTCCTCCTTGAGTGAGGGGTTGGACTAGAAGACCTCCAAGGTCCCTTCCAACTATTCTATTCTATTCTATTCTATTCCTTTTGCTTCTACTTCTCTCATTCTTCTCCTACTAACTCTTCTTTCCCTCCTTCTCCTTCTCCTTCTCTTTCTCCCTATTCTATTCTATTCTATTCTATTCTATTCTATTCTATTCTATTCTATTCTATTCTATTCTATTCTATCTTCCTTTCCTTCATTCCTTTTTTCTTTCTTTTCTTCTTTCTTTCTTTTCTTCTTTCTTTCTTTTCTTCTTTCTTTCTTTCTTGCCTTCCTTCCTTCCTTATGTTTATTTATTTATTGGTTTATTATGCCGCCCATCCCATTCTGCAACACAACTCACTTCTCACAAATACAATAACAGGGAAATGCAAAAACCCTGTAAAAAAAATTCAAGTCAAATTGCGTGGCAACACCATAGGATTTTGACAAGCATGTCACATCGCATCGCACTCATGTCGGAAGCACCAAAGCACTTCCAGGTTGAAAGGATCAGACGGTGACATCACCGTTGCCTAGGAAACGCCCACTTTGGGGCTCCTTTCATGTCCCTGGCAGGTGCTGAAGCAAAGGACGGGAGCTCATCCCACCCAGAACTCGGGTCTCGAACACGGGCTCGCTAACCTCCTGTCCTGGGTTCCAGCCACTTGAGCTACCATGCATGCTTTCTTTCTTTCTTTTTTTCTCTTTCTTTCTTTCTTTCTTTCTTTCTTTCTCTTTCTTTCTTTCTTTCTTTCTTTCTTTCTTTCTTTCTTTCTTTCTTTCTTTCTTCCTTCCTTCCTTCCTTCCTTCCATCCATCCATCCATCCATCCATCCATCCATGGTGGTGCAGTGATTAGAATGCAGCATTGCAGGCTGACTCTGCCCACTGCCAGGAGTTCAATCCTGACCGGCTCAAGGTTGACTCAGCCTGCCTGCCTGCCTGCCTGCCTCCTTCCCTCCTTTCTTTCTTTCTTTCTTTCTTTCTTTCTTTCTTTCTTTCTTTCTTTCTTTCTTTCTTTCTTTCTTTTCTTTCCTTCCTTCTTCCTTCCTTCCTTTCCTTCCTTCTTTCTTTCTTCTTCCTTTCTTTGTTTCTCTTCCTTCTTTCTTTCTCCTTCCCTTCTTCCTTCCTTTCTTTTTTCTTCCTTTCTTCTTTTCCTTCCTTCTTTTCTTTTTCTTTCTTTCCTTTCCCTCTTTTTCTCTTTCTTTCTTTCCCTTCTTTCCTTCCTTCTTTTCTTCCTTTCTTCCTTTCTCTCTGTCTCTGTCTCTCGCTCTCCCTCCCCCCACCCTCTTTCTTTCTTTTCCTCCCTTCCTACCTACCTTCAACAAGTATGTATGTTTTAAATCCTGGGGTTTTTTAAGGCTAGGCCCACTGTATTTTTTTTTTCCACCATAATTTATAATGACCTATTCACTTGTTCTCACCATTTGGTTTTGCAGCCATTCCATCAAAATCTCGGCTGTCGAATCGGGGACCTGGCACCTCAGTCCTTCTTTCTCGTCTATTTCCATCATCTCCAACAAACCCCGGAGATCTTCCACCAGGTGCAGAACACGCAAACTTCCCATGAACGGAGACGTTGGGGACTGGCAATCAAACAAGCCATTGGAGTATTCCAGAGCTTTGGACCCTGAAGGACGAGGGTGGGGAGAAGACCGTTAAACCTGCAGGTTGAGCATCAATTATCCAGGTAGTCCTTGACTTATGGCCTCAATTGAGCCCCAAATTGATGTGTCTTAAGTGGGAAATTTCTTCAGCGAGTTTTGCTCCATTTTTACAACTCTTCTTGCTGCCTTTGTTAAGTGAATCCCTGCCGTTGTTAAATTAATAACCCCGTCGTTAAGTGGCTTTCCCCCTTGACTTGGCTGGTCAGAAGGTCGCAAAAAGCTGCAACATAAATAGGAGTCGATTGCCAAGCGTCTGAATTTGGATCACATGACCATGGGGATCACATGACCACGGGGATGCTGCAAGTAAGTGTGAAAACCAGTCATTATTCCGTTGTAAACAGTCACTAAACGAACTGTCGTAAGTCAAGGACTACCGGTACTTGATCAATCCCTAGACCTGGAGAGACCATCAAATTTAGCAACTTTAAGACTTGTGGACTTCAACTCCCAGGATATCCCAAGTCAGCATGGAGTGGCTGGCTGAGGAATTCTGGGAATTGAAGTCCCCATGTCTTAAAGTTGTCAGATTTGGAGAACTCCCTGACCTCAACCACAAGAGTTCACCTCCAGGGATGAAATGTATTTTCTTTAAGCGTGCTACATCTTGCTGTCAAATATATCCCCAAATATTTAACCTGCATCTTTGATATATCCGCCAATTCTTCTTTTTGTTTTGCCAACATATTTTTAGTCAAAATCTTCGTTTTGCCTTTATTGATTTTCAAACCAGCTACTTTCCCAAACTCTCCTATTTTATCTACCAGTGTAATTATTGATATTAGTGGATCTTCGAGAATGAATACCAGGTCATCTGCAAACGCTTACAATTTAGATTCTTCTTTTCGAATTTTCATTCCTTTTATTTTATTTATTATTTTATTTATTTATCTTTTAAATTTTTATACCGCCCCCCCCTCTCCCGAAGGACTCGGGGCGGTGAACAGCCAAAATTTAAAAAAAAACATACAATATAAACATTAAAATACTATAAAAACAAAATTAAATTTATATTGGCTTCCCCCAATTTAAAACCCCTTACCCATAAAATTCAGCAATTAAAAGATTTTTAACCCAGCCCGGCTTGCTGAAATAAATATATCTTTTTCTTCTCTAATATTTCTATTTAGCACTTCTAACGTTAATATGAACAACAGAGAGGACAGTGGACAACCTTGTCTGGTATCTTTTTTTAATCTCAATAGAATCTGTCAATTCTCCATTTATCATTATTTTTGCCGTTTGTTTATAATATATAGCTTGATTGGGTAAATTTTTTACCAAAGCCCATGTGTTCCATTTGAAGCAACATAAATCGCCAATTCACATTGTCAAAGGCTTTCTGTGCATCTAAGAATATCAGAGCCAGGGATGAAATGTAGAGCTAAGGAAGAGCGTGATGGATGATCTACCTGCAATAATGCCGTCCATTTGTTCCAAAGCTGCAGCCAGCATCTCACTTGCATCTCCCATCATGGTCATCCTTCTGTAGGGTAGCCACCGCTAATATCTGGAATCAGGAGGCAACAAGGAGTTATGTAGGATTTGCCCATTTCAGAAGCCAATCTGAAACTATCTGCAAATTCAGTTCAGCATTCGCTGAACATTGGGTCAAGAACTTCTGTCTTGGGTTTAGAGACCGTTTTCACATAAGGTGTATTATCCAGCTTTGCTCTAACTCGGCACCAGAAGGCAAGATAAGAAACAACGGATGGAAACTAATCGAGGAGAGAAGCATTTAAGGAGAAGGAATTTAGGAGAAACTTTCTAAGAGTGAGGACAATTAACCACTGGAACAGTTTGCCTCCAGAAGGTGTGGTTGCTCTAGAACTGGACTAGAGTAGAAGATCTCCAAGATCCCTTCCAGCTCTATTTAGGTAGGTAGGTAAGTAGGTAGGTAGGTGGATGGATGGATGGATGGATAGAGATAGATAGATAGATAGATAGATAGATAGATAGATAGATAGATAGATAGATATTCCAATTAAGTGTAGTAAATACATCCCCTCCATCTCCTTCCATCATCCTAGGGAAGGCCAACTCCTTATGATTTCTTAAAACATGAATTTGCCCAGAAATTAATCTGCTATTTTATGCTACATTTTGTTCACATGCGTGTTCATGGACACGTAAGCACATCAGTGTAAATGTCAGAGAATAACAACAGTGCCACCGATCTGAAGAGCTGCCCAAGGCAAGCCTTCTCAATTCAACTCTCCCTTTTTAAATCCAAATAAGATTTGCAAATGCTGGCCAACGAAGGCGAAAGTACCAGGGATCGGCTACTGATCGGATGTAGGCATTCCAGCGTTACTAAACTTTGCCTGTTGCAGGGGGGAAAATCCTTCCCAGCAGAGGTGGGAGCAGAATAGAATGGAATGGAATGGAATGGAATGGAATGGAATGGAATGGAATAGAATAGAATAGAATAGAATAGAATAGAATAGAATAGAATAGAATAGAATAGAATAGAATAGAATTCTTTATTGGCCAAGTGTGATTGGACACATAAGGAATTTGTCTTTGGTGCATACGCTCTCAGTGTACATAAGCAGAATAAAATACATTCATCAAGAATAAAAAGATACAACACTTAGTGATAGTCATAGGTTACTAAATAAGCAATCAAATCGTACTAGGAAACAAGTAAAAACAATATAAATTGTAAAGATACAAGCAGCATGCTTATAGTCATAAGTGGGAAGAGACGGATACTAGTAAGGAAGAGAAGATTAATAGTAGTGCAGACTTAGTAACTAATTTGACAGTGTTGATGGAATTGTTTAGCAGAGTGATGGCGTTTGGAAAAAACCTGTTCTTGTGTCTAGTTGTTCTGGTGTGCAGTGCTCTATAGCATCGTTTTGAGGGTAGGAGTTGAAACAGTTTATGTCCAGGATGAGAAGGGTCTGTAGATATTTTCACATTTATTTGTTATATTAACTTATTTAGCTACCCAGCTCATAGTTGCAACTCTGGCAGCACACATAGGGTTAAAACCAACCCCACCCACACCCCAAAAAAGAAAGAAAAATAACATTTTAGTGATGAAAACCCATCTTAAATCAAAAGGCAAAGAAACTCACAGAGATAAGGCTGACCTAGCTATTTTGATCACTGTCTAATACACTTATTCTGCCACTCCTCTCAAGTACATGGTTCTGAATGGTGAACCAAATCAAAATAAACGCAATAGCCAACATTGTAAATAGCAGGCCACTGGCATCATCCAACTTCCAACCCCCCACGCGCAAGCCAACATTGTCAAGGTGTTACAAGGTGTTACATCGTCAAGGTGTTACAAAAATGCTTGCAGGGATGTCGTGAGTTCCAGGCATCAAGATTGGACATCGTTCATTCATAATAATATCATAACATTTTAATAACGTGAGTGAGGAAAGCTTTATAGAATAATATATAATTTGTTGGTAACCTACTTACGATGGGGGATGGGCAAGAAGGGAGGGGGAGGGGGGAGGGGAGGAAGGAAGGCAGGCAGACAGAAAGGAAGGAAGGAAGGAAAGAAAGAAAATGAGAAATGGAAGGGAAGGGAAGGGAAAGGAAAGGAAAAGGAAGGGGAAGGAAAAAGAAGGGAAGGGAAAGGAGAGGAGAGGAGGAGGAGAGGGAAGAAAAGAAAGGATAAATGGGAGGGGAGAGGAGCGGAGAGGAGGGGAGTGGAGAGACAAGGGGAGGGGAGGAGAAGAGATGGGAGAGGAGAGGAAAGGAGAGGAGGAGTAGAAGAGATGGGAGGGAAGGGGAAGAGGAAAGGAGGGGAGGGGCGGAAAGGAAAGGAAAGGAGGAAGAGGGAAGGGAAGGGAAGGGAAGGGAAGGGAAGGGAAGGAAAGGAAAGGAAAGGAAAGGAAAGGAAAGAAAGGAAAGGAAAGGAAAGGAAGGAAAGGAAAGGGAATTGATGGGGAAGGGAAGGGGGGAAGGGAAGGGAAGGGAAGGGAAGGGAAGGGAAGGGAAGGGAAGGGACGGGAGAAACTGTGCAAATTGTTTGCAAACTTTTTTGCTTTTTGCTTTGCTTGGGTAAAGTTTTCATGGTTTTGGAACAATAATGGACAGGTTAGATAGAGTTTCTCCTAAACACCAGGCCAGCTATTCTCCAACCTTCTGAGAACAAAAACATTTCAACTTTGCAACGCTTTGCACATTTTCCAGCGTCAAATATTTTAATTATACAGAAAGCACTAATCCATTCCAAGCACAAATTGCTTCTATCTGGCACGGTATGAAAGAAAACCGCAATCTGCCCATTGGGTTCAAGAAGCTTCACATCCAGATTATACCGTTTACGTAGAAAGAGATTATCAGAACTTTCTGAAGGTGGACTAAATATTGCACTCCTCTCTGCAAGATCGAGAGAGATTCTGTACCGAAAAACAGGCAAGAATTTAATTTCAAGATCTACTGAATACAGATCATCCTCGACTTACGACGACAATTGAGAGCCCAAAATTCCTATCACTAAGCGAGATGGTTGTTAAGTGAGTTTTGTCCTATTTTACGAACTTTCTCGTTAAGTGAATCACTGCAGGTGTTCAGTTAGTAACCCCGTTGTTAAGTGAATCTGGCTTCCCCATTGACTTTGCTTGTCAGATGGTCGCAACTGTCATAAATATGAATCAGTTGACAAGTATATGAATTTTAATCACATGACCATGGGGGGGGATACTGTAACGGTCGTAAGCGTGAAAAACGGACATAAGTCTCTTTTTTCAGTGCTGTTGTACCTTCGAATGGTCACTAAATGGACTGTTATAAGTCAAGGACCGCCTGTATTGAAAGTGGTAGAATGCAGAAAAGAATCCAAAAATCCCACCACAGAGTCTTAACCACTAGAAACACATTTCGTTAAAAATATTCAAGAAGAATATATAATTCTCACCCACGTAGACACAAATGTGAATTTTCGTTCTTATGGGCGCAGGACGGAGAGGGAGGGAGAGAGAGAAGGGGGGTTAAAAAAATTCAACTAAGCCTTTGCTATTTTCATCGCGGAAAAAAAAACAGAAGCAGAAAGAGAAAACATGCTCGCAAATATATAAATAGAAAACCACATACACATATACAAAAATACAAATATAGAAGGGCAGGATGGCAGCAGGAAAATTTTAATGTGTCGCGTCTCGCCCTTGAGGCCATCAAGGAGGAGTTTTATTCACGGCTCACGAGCTTTATTCGAAATTGCCCGAAAGGACGTTTTGCAGAAATTTTCACTCCCATATGGTATATTTTCCAAATCGCCCATGGGAACATCTGCCTACACACGGTTGTAAACCTTGCTCTAAATAACCGCGGCCAATTCCAAACCGAAGTAATTTCCCACGATTTTCCACGAAGCTCACCTTAAGGGCTGCTGAGTTTTGAGATCCATGTCTTAACTAGAAGATGCAAGACGGATTTTGTCATGCACACATTTCGAAAATGCCACAGTTTCTGCCCGGTTTCTATGCAATCTTGTTGCTACGGCTCGGTGCTATTTTTCGAAGTTGTCAAGAAAAAAAAAAACACAACAATCTTCGTTTTTTTTAAAAAAAACATATCAGACGACTAGGAGGGGGGGCGATTCTCCGCCCGCCACGAGACTTAAAAGCAGGGGACCACAATCAAACCCTAAATCCTACTCGGCGTTCGAAGGTGGGATGCTACGATATTTATTGGCGCCAAAATTACAGTCCTTTCCCAAAAAGCTGGGCTTTAATTAGTGTTTGTTTCAAAACGAGGAGTCGGTGACGTCGATGGTAAAAAGAGGAGTTGGGAAATATTTTTTTTTAATCATGTGGCTTTCGTGGACCAAAATCGCTTCGGGGGGGGTGGGGGTGGGTAGAGTGGAGAAGCCATGAAGACAACATCTGGAAAGCTTTGAAGATGGCTCCGGGTCACAAAAAAAATGTTTCTTGCCCCTTTCACAATCATCCCAATGGACTGAGTTGGTGTGTAACAATTGCGGGTCATCCTAGATCACGGGTGTCAAAATTAAGGCCGGGGTGCTTAATTTTGGCCCGCGGAGCCGGCCTAGAAATAGCAAAGGACCGACCCGCGGTGCCTCTGGAAGCCAAAACGGGGCATGGAGGGGCCGCGGATGCCTTTTTCGGCCTAGACAGCCTCCTGCAGCACTCTGCCAGCCAAAACGGGGCACGGGGGGGCAGCACGAGCTCCCCCTACCATTTTGGCCAGGAGGGTGCTGCAGGAAGAGCCAGTCCTGTCCCGTCTCCCCACCTACCCCCGGGCGGCCCGTGGAAGAGAACTATGGAAGGCTGATCTGGCCCTCAAAGAAATCAAGTTTGACACCCCCGTCCTAGATTCATGGCTCCTGCTAGAAGAGAGGTTGCAGCTGTGGGTGGGGAGGAGTGAGAGGGCTTTACACAGATTTGTCTAGTGCAGGGGTCACCAACCTTTGGGACCTCAAGGACCACTAAATTCATAATTTTAAATCCCGCGGACCACTAATATGATCTGCCTAATGACCGGCTGGGTGGGTGTGGCTAGGTAGTCATGTGACTCGGTGGGCGTGGTCAACTCGACGTCACTCGCGTTGAGGGGCACTTCGCCGGCCTTTTCTTGCCCCTCCCCTCCCAGCCACTCCTTGCCTGCCCACCGGGCTCCTTAGGGCCCCAACAGGAAGTAGTTGTTGGAGCTAAGCAGCCACCACGAGAAAGAGTTGGCAAAAGAGCTCAGCTCAAATTGGATCCAACCGAGAAGGAGGCTCAGCAGAAGCACCTCACTGAGGACTAGGAGCATAGGCTTTCCAAACAGAGGGAAGACCTGCGGAGTGCAAGGCCAGGTACCGGCGCCTGGAGGCTCAGTGGGCTGAGATGGTCGGATAGGCCATGATGCAGTCCCACTGGAACGAGGCCCTCCGGCTCTTTGCCACCAGCGGCACTTCCCTCCAGCCTTCGCCCAAAGCCCCACACCAGGAGGCTGAAGCAGACCCCAAGTCGGAATTTCTGTCCCCCTCTGACCCTCATACGCCTCGCCATCACGGGTGTAGAGTTTCCTGCCTGGGCAGTGGGTTGGACTGGAAGACCTCCAAGGTCCCTTCCAAATGTGGGTTTGTTATCCTGCCAAACCCAAATTAACATGCTTCAGGAAGAAAAGGGAAGGGAGAAAAGAACCACCAGCCTTCTACGAGCAAAATGAGATTTACACAGAGCAGGACTGAAAATCCTTATCAAACCTCTTTGTACTACCGAGAGCAACAAAGCACGTTCCAAAGGCCAAAGGGTTGAAGTATCAAAGTATTTAAGAGCTTCATGAAGGCTACAAATCAAAACATTTAGCTGTAGCTGTGTTCTAATTTGAACAGCTCTCCAACGCAGGCAGTCCTCGACTTATACAACGGTTTCTTTAGCGACCGTTTGAAAGTTACAACGGCACTGAAAAACAGAGACTCGCGATCGTTTTTTTGCATTTCAATATTCCAATAGTGTCCCAATATTTTATTTTTCTTTATGTACATTGAGAGCATAAGCACCAAAGACAAATTCCTTGTGTGTCCAATCACACTTGGCCAATAAAGAATTCTATTCTATTCTATTCTTATTCTATTCTATTCTATTCCATTCCATATTTTCTATTCTATTCTTCTCTTCTCTTCCCTTCCCTTCCCTCCCATCCCATTTTTTCTATTCTATTATTCTCTTCTCTTCTCTTCCCTCCCCTCCCCTTCCATATTTTCTATTCTATTCTCTTCTCTTCTCTTCTCTTCTCTTCTCTTCTCTTCTCTTCTCTTCCCTTCCCTTCCCTTCCCTTCCCTTCCCTCCCATCCCATTTTTTCTATTCTATTATTCTCTTCTCTTCTCTTCTCTTCCCTTCCCTCCCATCCCATTTTTTCTATTCTATTATTCTCTTCTCTTCTCTTCTCTTCCCTTCCCTCCCATCCCATTTTTTCTATTCTATTATTCTCTTCTCTTCTCTTCCCTCCCCTCCCCTTCCATATTTTCTATTCTATTCTATTCTATTCTATTCTATTCTATTCTATTCTATTCCATATTTTCTATTCTATTCTATTCTATTCTATTCCATATTTTCTATTCTAGTCTAGTCTATATTTTCTATTCCATATTTTCTATTCTATTCTAGTCTAGTCGAGTATATATTTACTATTCTATTCTATTCTAGTCTAGTCTAGTCTATATTTTCTATTCCATATTTTCTAGTCTAGTCTAGTCTATATTTGAGGGGTTGTCACAGAGAGGAGGGGGTCAACCTCTTCTCCAAAGCACCCAGAAGGGCAAGACAAGAAGCAATGGATGGAAACTAACCAAGGAGAGAAGCAATCTGGAACTAAGGAGAAATTTCCTGGCAGCAAGGGCCATTAACCAGTGGAACTCCTTGCCACCAGAACGTTGTAGGTACTCCATCACTGGAAGTTTTCAAGAAGAGTCTTGAGGTCTTCTAGTCCAACCCCCTGCTTAGGCAAGAATCCCTACACCATTTCAGACAAACGGTTATCCATCATCTTCTTAAAAACGTTCAGGGTTGGAGTTGGACAACACAAGGAGTTGGACCTACAAGGTTCCTTCCAACTCCAGTTATTCTTTACTAGTCCGTATATTTAGAGACAAGATGCTTGAAGATTCATATTAGAAATAGAATAATTGTTTTTCATGTGATGTTTATATTTAGTCCTCAAACTATCTCCGCTTTGGTTTCCATGGTTAAAATTACCACTGGTGTGTTTTCAACTCACCCCCTCCTTAGAATATGTGGTGACAACTGGCAACTGCAGGGAGGGGGTACTGAGGCAAGCTATTCTTAGTGAAGCAAATAAACGTGAAAACAGTTGCATTCAATACAGGTGGTCCTTGACTTACGACCACGATGGAGCCCCAAATTCCCGTTAAGTGAGACATGATGTTAATTTGCCTTACTGTACGGGTTTTTTTTTCTTGTCACAGTTGTTAAGTGAATCCTTCCGTTGTTAAATTAGTAACATGGCTGTTAAGTGAATCTGGCATCCCCGTCGATTTTGCTTCATCAAACGGTCGTAAAACAGGATCACGTTTTTCCCTGGGACGCTGCGACCGTCATAAATATGAAGCAGTCGCCTAGCGCAGGGGTCAGCAACCTGTGGCTCTGGAGCCGCATGTGGCTCTTTGCGCCCTCTGCTGTGGCTCCCTGTCAGATGATCCCACCACTGGCTGGCTCCGCCCCTCCCAGTCACTCCTCGCCTGGCTTGAGAAGGTAAGGGTGACAGCAGGGGATGGAGAAGCGGCCAGGGCAGAGACAGAGAGATACAGAGAGAGGGGAAGAGAGAGAGACATAGAAAGATACAGAGAGAGGGGGAGAGAGAGAGACATAGAGAGATACAGAGAGAGGGGAAGAGAGAGAGACATAGAGAGATACAGAGAGAGGGGGAGGGGGGAGAGAGAGAGAGAGAGACATAGAGATACAGAGAGTGAGTGAGAGAAACATAGGAGCCACAAAACCTGGGTGGGCGTGGCCAACTCGATGTCACTCACTTCCACCGGTAATATGACCCTCCCCTAGCCACACCTACCCAGCCAGTCATTAGAGCAGAGAACCAGTGGTTAAAAAACACTAGGAACCACAAAATCCTTTTGACATCTCTCTCTCCCCTCCCTTCCTCCCTCCCTCCCTTCCCCACTCGCCCTCTCTCTCTGTATCTCTCTATGTCTCTCTCCCCCTCTCTCTGTATATCTCTGTCTCTCTCACCCTCTCACCCTCTCTCTGTATCTCTGTCTCTCTCGCCCTCTCTCTGTATCTATGTCTCTCTCGCCCTCTCTCTGTATCTATGTCTCTCTCACCCTCTCTCTGTATCTCTCTATGTCTCTCTCTCACCCCCTCTCTCTGTATCTCTCTATGTCTCTCTCACCCTCTCTCTGTATCTCTGTCTCTCTCGCCCTCTCTCTGTATCTATGTCTCTCACCCTCTCTCTGTATCTCTCTATGTCTCTCTCCCCCTCTCTGTATCTGTCTCTCTCACCCTCTCTCTGTATCTCTCACCCTCTCACCCTCTCTCTGTATCTCTGTCTCTCTCGCCCTCTCTCTGTATCTATGTCTCTCTCACCCTCTCTCTGTATCTCTCTATGTCTCTCTCTCACCCCCTCTCTCTGTATCTCTCTATGTCTCTCTCACCCTCTCTCTGTATCTCTGTCTCTCTCGCCCTCTCTCTGTATCTATGTCTCTCACCCTCTCTCTGTATCTCTCTATGTCTCTCTCCCCCTCTCTGTATCTGTCTCTCTCACCCTCTCTCTGTATCTCTCTGTCTCTCTCACCCTCTCACCCTCTCTCTGTATCTCTGTCTCTCTCGCCCTCTCTCTGTATCTATGTCTCTCTCACCCTCTCTCTGTATCTCTCTGTCTCTCTCTCACCCCCTCTCTCTGTATCTCTCTATGTCTCTCTCTCACCCCCTCTCTCTGTATCTCTCTATGTCTCTCTCACCCTCTCTCTGTATCTCTGTCTCTCTCGCCCTCTCTCTGTATCTATGTCTCTCACCCTCTCTCTGTATCTCTCTGTCTCTCTCTCACCCCCTCTCTCTGTATCTCTCTATGTCTCTCTCTCACTCCCTCTCTCTGTATCTCTGTCTCTCTCACCCCCTCTCTGTATCTCTGTCTCTCTCTCTGTCTCTCACCCCCTCTGTATCTCTCTGTCTCTCTCACCCTCTCTCTGTATCTCTCTGTCTCTCTCTCTCTCTGTATCTATGTCTCTCTCTCACCCTCTCTCTGTATCTCTCTGCCTCTCTCACCCTCTCTCTGTATCTCTCTATGTCTCTCTCTCTCTCTCACCCCCTCTCTCTGTATCTCTCTATGTCTCTCTCTCACCCCCTCTCTGTATCTCTGTCTCTCTCTCTGTCTCTCACCCCCTCTGTATCTCTCTGTCTCTCTCACCCTCTCTCTGTATCTCTCTGTCTCTCTCTCTCTCTGTATCTCTCTATGTCTCTCTCTCACCCTCTCTCTGTATCTCTCTGCCTCTCTCACCCTCTCTCTGTATCTCTCTATGTCTCTCTCTCTCTCTCACCCCCTCTCTCTGTATCTATGTCTCTCTCTCACCCCCTCTCTCTGTATCTCTCTGTCTCTCTCACCCTCTCTCTGTATCTCTCTGTCTCTCTCACCCTCTCTCTGTATCTCTCTATGTCTCTCTCTCTCTCTCTCTGTATCTCTCTGTCTCTGCCCTCACAACTTCTCCATCCCGCACTGTCGCCCTTACCTTCTCAGGCCAGGCCAGGAATGACTGGGAGGGGAGGGCGAGGGGCGGGGCCAGCCAGTGGTGGGATCACCCGACAGGGAGCCACAGCAGAGGGCCCAAAGAGCCACATGTGGCTCCGGAGCTGCAGTTTGCTGACCCCTGTGTTAGGAGATGGACCAGAAATGGGGGGAGGGGGGGACTGAGGTTCTGCCTTAGGCATGGAAGCCATCTGGTGACCTTGGGACAGTCATTCCCCTCTCTGCTCAAATCAGTGTCAGCCTCGGTGACAGCCAGCTGATGAACACAATCCCTGGTTGTGTTGTGTCATGCACGGAGAGATTCGTTCTTAAGTCTTGAATGAATGAAGAATGCAAGAGGCAGAAACAAGGGGACTTAACAACCGAGAAGGAGAAACCCTAAGGATCAACCACAATGCATCTCTCAGGTCCTAAAATATGTAACTTCAGGGAGACGTGAATAAAACTCCCAAATAAATAAAACTCCCAAATGAGAAAAAGGCAAGCTATGATAACTTAGAAATCAATATTTCTCAGTCCCTGAGGTCAACAAGAGTTTTCAGCCTTCGCAAAGATGGGAGGGAGGGAGGGAGATGGAGGGAGGAAGGGAGGAAGGATGGGAGAAAGGGAAAAAAGGAAAAAAGGGAGGAAAACAGAAAGGCAGAAAGGGAAAGGGAGGGAGGGAGGGAGGGAGAAAGGAAGGGAGGGAGGGAGGGAGGAAGGGAGACGGAGGAAGGGAGGAAGGAAGAAAGGAAGATGGAGGGAGGGAGGAAAGATGAGGGAGGAAGGAAAGATGAGGGAGGGAAGGGGGGAGAGAGGAAGGAAGGAAGACAGACGGAGGGAGGGAGGGAGGAAGGAAGATGGAGGGAGGGAGGAAGATGGAGGAAAGGAGGGAGGAAGGAAGACGGAGGAAGGGAGGAAGGAAGATGGAGGGAGGGAGGAAAGATGAGGGAGGATGGAAAGATGAGGGAGGGAGAGAGGAAGGAAGACAGACGGAGGGAGGGAGGGAGGAAGGAAGATGGAGGGAGGGAGGAAGATGGAGGAAAGGAGGGAGGAAGGAAGACAGAGGAAGGGAGGAAGGAAGATGGAGGGAGGGAGGAAAGATGAGGGAGGATGGAAAGATGAGGGAGGGAGAGAGGAAGGAAGGAAGACAGACGGAGGGAGGGAGGGAGGAAGGAAGATGGAGGGAGGGAGGGAGATGGAGAGAGGGAGGGGGAAAGAAGGGAGGGAGGGAGGGAGGAGGACAAGGCAAAAAGACAAAGAGAAGGGAGGGAGGGAAGAAGGGAAGGCAAGTACAGAGTAGAAAAAAACCTAAGACAATAAACAGGGAAACAGGGATTAAAACTGGGCTAAATAGTCGCGTGGAGCTTGTGTTTCTTAGCAACCTGTCGATGAAAACGGAGCAAGAGCAGAACGGAATTGTCATAATGTAAGAGAACAGATATGCACATCCAATTAGTATAATATCAATTACCCGTTAACACGTTCATATCCATTACGACGCCTTCGTGGCCTGCTCTTGAGCATACTCTACATATCTACATTACACGTGGAAAAAGGTACCCTCAACCGCTGCGCCAGACGTGACCTCTTTTTTTCGGCTTCTATTGAAACTAAAGGATGGGTGCCAAGCTTCCGTTGAGCCATTTCACCCCTCCTGAGACCCTGGTGGTTTTCCCCACGCGGGAGTCGTAATTCTACTTTTGAATTAAGGAAGTTCAGTATCAGTGGCATGGCCCAACATCTGTAGCCGCAGGGCGCTGCTCAGCAGTTTTCCGTGGGTTTTGATTCTTTTTGAAGATTATTGCTAAGAAATATTTTCATTGAGTTGCTGCTGACCAAAGTTATGTAGCTGGGACGAGCTTTGGCCTCAATCAACGTTGCCTTTAGCGGGATTTCCTCTTGATCTAAACAGCCCCTAAGAAGTCTGGCATTTCTCATTTCCTACATCGTCCCGTTTCAGACATTCATTATATGGCTTAATAACAGCGTCCAGGAACGGGCAGACCACAAGAGAACATTTCCTTCCCAAACAATCGGAGGTTAGAAAGAAGAGACCATAAATCACGGGTCTATTGGGATCGGCCTTCTACGGCTGAAGGAAAGGCAGAAGATGGGAAGGCTGATGTTGATCGACGTCGATATTCCAGAAGATGAATATTCCTGCTGCTAATTGGAAGTGGAGAAGGGGTTGAATTATCTGATTTGCCTGTTGTTAAGAAGTGGGTTAGAGACGGGAGAGTTGGTTAACGAAGAGGAGGTGAAGAGATTGGGAAATCGTTTATCCTTATATGAAGGTGGGAAGTTACTTTCTTGTGGGGGAGAATGGCGGTGGTGGTAGAGGAGGAGGAGGAGGAGGAGAAGCAGAAGCAGGAGAAGAAGAAGCAGGAGCAGGAGAAGAAGTAGGAGCAGAAGAAGAAGGAGGAAGAGGAGGAGGGGGAGGAGAGGGAGGAGGAGGAGGAAGAAGAAGAGGAGGAGGTGGGTAGGAGGAGGAAGAAGAAGAGGTGGTGGTGGTGGTGAAGGAAAAGGAGAAGTAGAAGAGGAGGAGGAGGAGGAGGAAGACGAGATGGTGGTGGAGGAGGGTAGGAAGAGGAAGAAGAGGTGGTAGTGGAGAAGGAGAAGGAGAAGGAGGAGAAGAGGAGGAGGAGGAGGAAGAAGAAGAAGACATGGTGGAGGAGAAGGAGGAGGAAGAGGTGGAGGAGGAGGAGAAGGAGGAGGAGGAGGGTAGGAGGAGGAAGAAGAGGTGGTGGAGGAGGAAGAAGAGGTGGTGGAGGAGGAAGAAGAAGAAGGAGGAGGAGGAGGAGGAGGAGGAGGAGGAGGAGGAGGAGGAGGAGGAGGAGGAGGAGGAAATCATAATGGTAGTGGTGGTGGTAGAGAAGGAGGAGGAGGAGGAGGAAATAATGGTAGTGATGGTAGAGGAGGAGGAGGAGGAGCAGAAGCAGAAGAGGAGGAGGCGGAGAACACCATCACTGATTTAGCAACTTTGAAAGACTCCAAAGGCGAAGCTGGACTATTAAGCTCTTTTGGCAGCTTCTAGTCACAGCCAGAACAGAAAATTCACCCTCTTCACAGCTATTCCATCTTTTCTATTCATCGATAAAAATTATATGATGAAACGGAAGAATCCTGCCAAATGCTACCATCCTATTGCTTATGAGGAAGCCCAGATGGGAATGTCCAATTACGTAGCCACTCTTGGAACAACAGCCAATCTATTTATTTATTCGATGTTCTATGGATTGCAGAGGGCCAATTCCCTCTATTTATCTGCATTCTTATTATGTATATTTCCTTTTCCTAGTTTGTTTTCTGTTCTCTCCATCAGCACAGAACTTCATTTCCGGAAAGTGACCTTCTGAACTTTTTATATCTTTTGTACCTTCTGAGACACAGAAGGTGTGTCTCAGCAGTGTCTGAGCAGCGCTGGCTGGGGGATTCTGGGAGTTGAAGTCCACCCGTCTTCAAGCTTCCAATGTTGAGAAACACTGCTTTAAGAAGTCTACTCCTTAAAGTATCTCTTTAAAGCATCTGCAGTTTTATCCTGACCTGTGAAAAGATCTGGGAAATGATAAAAGAATAGGAAGAAGCTGGACTTGGGTGAACTCCAAAACACTTCCTTGAGATTAAGCATTATTACACCCTTATTAAATTATACGTAATGTTGTTGTACATAACATGCAAGATATGCATGGGTTTTGCTGATGAAGACCGATTTCTACGCTTCTCAATCAAAGGTTTTCGGCAGGCCTAGGTGTGCCTACATGTCATCTCTCCTGCGAGTTGCGTTGGCTGCCAATTTGCTTCCGGATCATACTCAAGATGTTGGTTGTCTCCTTTAAAGCCCTATGTGACTTGGAACCAAGTTATTTGAAGGAGCGTCTTCTCCCGGTTACATCTACTTGACCTATCAGAGTGGGGAGGCCAGGAATGTTATGGGTTCCCTGTCCTAAGGAGATCCATCTAGTCGGACCCAGAAGAAGGACCTACTCTGTGATGGCTCCCTGAGGAACATCATCCCCATGGAGATAAGATTGGTCCCCATTTTGACATTTTTTCGCAAGGTCCTGAAGAACTGGCTTTGTCAACGGGCCTGGGGGAACCCTGGATGGAGACCATCAAGTGGCTTGATGGATTGTTGTCACCAGGGAAGTGAAAATTCATTGTTTTATTGTTTTTATATTGGGTTCTTATCTTTGTCAGCTACCCAGAATCACTAAGGGAGAAGGGAACGGACTACTCACAAGGGAAGAAGACCTGACATAACGTTGAGGGGCTCCAAGCTTCTTATCTCTTCAGTTGTTCAGGGTAACTTAATCCATACAAACATCAGATCCCTGGAGATGGGAGAAGAAGACAACCCAACTTAGGACAGGCCAAAAGAGGCTTACAAGCCGATCCTCGCATCCATAATTGTGACAGCATCCCCAGAGATACGTGTTCAGAATTCAGGGGCTTGGCAACCAGGATGTATTTACAAAGAGTTGTAGCATCCCAGGATTATGGGATCAACATTTGCGACTTTATCACGCAACTTTGGACCAAGGAAAATTAATAGGGGGGAAGTCGGATTCGCTTAATGACATGATTCGCTTAACAACAAGCAGCGGCAAAAAGGGTCATATACCTGGGACCCATTATCTTAATAGCCGCCTGGCTTAGAAACTGAATTTCTCGTCCCAATTATGGCCATAAATCAAAAGCTATCTATGTATCATTGCTTTCCCAAATTTTGTATCACAATAATCTCCCAGCAGTTATCATATACAATACTTTTAATATTAATAAAATAATTTATTTATTTATTATTATTATTATTATTATTATTATTATTATGTATTATTCCTTTTCTAATGCTCATATGCAATATAAAATTATCATATACATTATCATATGCAATATTAATTATTCCTTTTCTGATTATCATATGCAATATAGTTATTGTATAGTTATCATATACAATTATTCCTTTTCTGATTATCATATGCAATATAAAGTTATCATATACATATACATATACAGTATTTATTATTCCTTTTCTGATTATCTTATGCAATATAGTTATCATATACATATACATATACAATATTAATTATTCCTTTTCTGATTATCATATGCAATGTAGTTATCCTATACATTATCATATACAATATTAATTATTCCTTTTCTGATTATCATATGCAATATAGTTATCATATACATTATCATATACAATATTAATTATTCCTTTTCTGATTATCTTATGCAATATAGTTATCCTATACATTATCATATACAATATTAATTATTCCTTTTCTGATTATCATATTCAATATAAAGTTATCTTACAGTTATCATATACAATATTATTCCTTTTCTAATTATATATACAATATAAAGTTATCGTATACATTATCATACGCAATGTTCATTATTCCTTTTCTGACGATCATATGAAACATAAAGTTATCATATACATTACCCTACGCAATATTAATTATTCCTTTTCTAATTATCATATTCAATATAAAGTGATCGTATGCAGCTATCATACACAATATTAAATACTCCTTTTCTAATCCCACCTCTGTAACACCCAGGTCTGTAGGAATAATTCACGCTCGAAGGAGTTTCGACGCTGCCCGCCGGTATAAAAATAAAAGTCACAGGAGCCCAAAACCAAACTAAAAAAAAAAAAGCTATTTCTTTTAAGCACAATATACAGAATCAGTTGCTAGGCGTTTATATTCCTTCATGAAATTCAGATTTCTCCGTCGCTATTCCTTCCGAATCTGCTTATATAACTAACACAAGGTGGTTATTTTTTATTTTTGTGCACCTTGACACAATGCATGATTGCAGGGTTTAAACCCTGCCTTCTAAATCACAGTTTTTAAGAAAAGCACATAATTGGCAAATAACGGGTTCCCCCAGAGGCAGACCACAAAAAAAAGCAGAATTTAAAAAGCTCCTGTACAAAAATGTCAGACTGCAGAAAACCTTGCTCTACAATAATTCAATCTCCAAAAGTCAATCTTCGGGTTTCTTTTTTTTTCTTTTTCCTCTTCTTTTGTGACAAAAGGCTCTCTGTTTCCCATAATACGTCTGTACAGGAAATCCTCGACTTATGACAGTTCGTTTAGTGACCGTTCCCAGTTACAACGGTGCTGACAAAAAGCGACTTAGGAATGTTTTTTCGCTGCAGCTTCCCCCCTGGTCACGTGATCAAAACTCAGATGCTCAGGAAACTGACTCATATTTATGACGGCTGCAGCGTGCCGGGGTCATGTGATCCCCTTTTGCGACCTTCTCACCAGCAAAGTCAAGGGGGATGCCAGATTCACTTAACAGCCATGTTTCCAATCGAACAACTGCAAGTGATTCAATTTAACAACTGTGGCAAGAAAAACGGGATAAAAAATCATTTAACAAATGTTTCGCTTAGCAACAGAAATGTTGGGCTCAATTCTGGCCGTTAAGTCGAGGACGACCTACATTCTCGTCACAGCATGAAAAAAAAATGTAATAAACTACATTTTAAACCCTGTGATTTTAATACCAGCTCATTCTTAAGGACAGAGGATTCACATGGATTCATTTGATTAGCTTAAGTCTTAACTCCTTGTTTCTCTAGAACTGTGATGGGGAACGTATGGCACATGTGCTGGAAGTGGCACGCAGAGCCATCTCTCCAGGCACGTCAGCTGTCGCCCATTGCTCTTCCGGGTTCTGGCTGGTCTTTGCATGCGCGGGAGCACCAGGAAGCTGAGCTTCCAGTTTCCGGCACATGTCTGTGCTCCGGCCGGCTGGTCTTCGCGCAGGCATGCACACTAGAAACCGGAAGACTAGATGACTGGCACGCATTTGCAAGCCGGAAACCAGAAGCTCGGCTTCCCAGTGCATGCATGCGTGCCGGGGAACTGCTCTTCCAGTTTCCAGCACTCTCGCGCATGTGCGCCAAGGAGCTGCTCTTACGGTTTCCGGTGCTCCCACACGCACATGCCCATTTCAGCACTCGGTCCCAAAAAGGTTTGCCAACACTGCCCTAGACGCTAAATTTCTTTCTATGGAGATCCTCCATCATCCAGGTCATGGTTGTCCCAAAAGTGCTTTTTCAAGAGGCAACTGGACTTTCTTGGATTTTTTCCCTGAAGACGTTTCGCTTCTCATCCAAGAAACTTCTTCAGTTCTGACTGAAAACTGAAGAAGCTTCTTAGATGAGAAGCGAAACGTCTTCAAGGAAAAAACTGTTGTGGTCCGCCAACTGCCTGCGGAGCTGGCAGCAGAGTCGGACAGTGAGGATGCTGGGGAGGAACATGGGCCAGTCCTGGAGTCTGGGGAAGGCTCGGAAGAGGGCTCTGCGTCGGAGGCAGAGATGGGACCAGGGCCATCTGGGAGTGATGCACAGACTCCGGAGCCTCCAGAGTTGGCAGGAGAGAGGCAGAGGAACAGGAGGAGCCTGTTCCTAGTGTGCGCATGCACAGAGCTGCCAGAAAGCAAGAACAGGTAAAACAAAAGGGACGACTGGGGAGTAAGGCCTGGAGATGATTGGCCCCTCCCATAAGGCTTAAAAGAGGAGCAAAGGCACATGGGCCCTTTGCAGGAAAGCAACGTTGTTAATTCTGTTCCCAGTCGGCATCTCTGTTTGATTCTGGACTCCGTGTGGCTTTGCCAAGTAGGTCTTTGGCGGTGTGTCAAGGGAGATAAAGGTTGGTGATTATCCCAAAGGACTTTTTTGCAGCTTATTGGGACTCAGCTGTGAATGAACGTAATTCACAGCTGTTGCAATAAAAGAGGTTTTTGGGACTACTCCTGTGTTTTAATGACTCAGGAAGCCCAGGTCACAACAAAAAGAAGAAAGTACAGTTGCCTCTTCGAAAAGCACTACAATTTGGGGACTACAATTCTTTCATCTGTCTGATCATCCTTAGCGAGGAGATCTTTTTTTTTTTTTTTCATTTCTGATTTTCTCAGGCCATGCAGGATTTCGTTGCAAGACCCAGGGCTTGATCACAAAATTCCTTGCCAGAGCTGAAAATAGGAAATGAGAAGTTAGAAGAAGTCTTTTTTTTTTTTTAATACGTCTTGAACATCTGATTACTATCCCAGTGGTCGGTTAAATTGCTCCTTCTTTGAAAGACAAAAACTCCACTCCAAATTTGCCTTTTTTTTTCCTGCAGGAACATCTGGAATCTCTGCCTCTCCTTACAAACTGGAGAATATACTAGATTTTGACTTCCTGCTGAATATAACATACTGAAAATTCAGTCCCCGATTGAAATACAGGTAGTCCTTGACTTACTGCCACAATTGAGCCCAACGTTTATGTTGCTAAGTGAGACATTTGCGAAGGGAGTTTTGCCCCCATTTTACAACCTTCCCTGCCACGGTTGTTAAGTGAATCTGGCTTCTCCACTGACTTTTGCTTGTCAGACGGTCACAAAAGGGGATCACAGTGACCGTGGGACACTGGGACCGTCATAAGTATGAGTCAGTGGCCAAGCCTCTGACTTTTGATCACCTGATGATGGGAAATGTTGCAAGGGTTGTTAAAGTGTGAAAAATGTTCATAAGTCCCTTGTTTTAGGTACAGATGCAGATAGATACAGATTAACAGAGTTGGAAGGGGCCTTGGAGGTCTTCTAGTCCAACCCTCTGCTTAGGCAGGAAACCCTACACCTCTTCAGACAAATGGTTATCCAACATCATCTTCTTAAAAACTTCCACTGAGGATTTTGAACATTCTGTTGCAACTGGGATGTTATGGTACCCTAATATAGGTGATGGAGTCAGCAATCCAGTGGAAAGACATCAAAGAAGACATTATATGGATTATAAGTTTAAAGTCATTGATTTTATCTATATAAGGGAATATTTTTTTAGTAGGGTGGGCAGAAGAACAAAGATATTAAGAATTGTTGTGTGTGGTAATTTTGTAGGAAAGTGGCTAGTTTATTGATTGTCTAGTTTAAGAAAAGGGATGCTTAAGAGATATATTTATGGGAGTGGAGGAAATGGATAGAGTTGAACAAATGTAAAACTAGAATTCATGGGGCAGGTTGCTTTGAAATGTCATATTAATATACACAAAAGATTAAATGTTAAAGTAGGATTTATTATATAGTTTTAAAGTGGATGGTTGTTTTGAAATGTTATATTAATATATAGACATAAGTATGGGGGAGGAGAAAAAAGGGCAGATTATCGATAAATCGGGAGTTATAATAATGCTACTGTATTAAATTAGAAGTTATTACATAGTGTTATAATGGAATGTTATTTTGAAGTGTATGGTAAGAGGGGGAAATAATAATATTAATAATATTACTAGAAGTAAGGGTCAGTATTTGGAGGAGGGAGTAAGGGGATGGTAAATATTATATAATCTGTTATGTATTAGGTTTTTATCTTGAAGAAGTCACAGGGGGGATGGGTGGTGAGGGGGGGTCAGGGAGGAGGGGGGGAGAAAAAAAGGGGGAAAAATTTGTATTTGAAAACTTTTTCAATTAAAAAAAAAAAAAACTTCCAGTGTTGGAGCATTCACAACTTCTGCAGGCATGTTGTTCCACTTTTTGGCAGCTGCTGCACATTGCTGGCTTATGTCATGTGCTAAAATGCAGTCCCATTATCGATCCACAATTTGGGTAGCAATTACATAGTCCAACACGTCTAATCAGCTATTCCAGGAAGTGTCAGATTTAATTTTAAATAAGTGTTTATAGGTTCTAGCAAACTAATGCCACTTGCCAAGTAATTAAAAAAATAATAATCCCCAAATAGAATATAACAAGGAAGTGTGATAAAGAATACTGTTTTAAGCACTTAAAAAAAAAAAAAACTTGCACTTCAGATGAACCAGCTGTGCGCAAACTCAACACCGTTTCCACAAAATTAGACCTAAATTGACTTTAAGCAAATTTTTGGGTTGGTATCCACTTTTATATACTAAGCAAGTTATGGGTTTTCTATAAAAAAAGAAGAAAGAACTAAGCCTCTCAGTTATAAATCAACAGCATTTGATGAAAAGGTTACCCGTTTAACAACTGAAGTCATTATAAAGGTAAAGATTCCCTTCACACATAATCGTTCCCGACTCTAGGGGGCAGTGCTCATCTCCGTTTCAAAGCCGAAGAGCCAGCGCTGTCCGAAGATGTCTCCGTGGTCCTGTGGCCGGCATGACTCAAAGCCAAAGGCGCACGGAACGCTGTTCCCTTCCCACCAAAGGTGGCCCCTATTTTTCTACTGGCATTTTTTTATGTGCTTTTGAACTGCTAGGTTGGCAGAAGCTGGGATAAGTCACAGGAGCTCATCCTGTTACGCGGCACTAGGGATTCGAACCGCTGAACTGCCGACCTTACGATCGACAAGCTCAGCGTCTTAGCCACTGAGCCACCCCGTCCCTATAAATGAAAGAATAAGACAGATTAATTTCACAACGGAGGTTTTGAAAGAAAGAGTGGAACACAAATTCCAAAAGCTGAAATCCCTTCTACCCACAGAAGTAATTGGAGGAGGACACGGAATTTATAAAAAAGGCACAGCTCACACAACAGAGCTGAAGAAGCTTCTTGGATGAGAAGCGAAACGTCTTCAAGGAAAAACCAGAAAGTCCAGTTGTCTCTTGAAAACAAGCACTTTTGGGTTCTCTCTGCAGTCTTTCTAGGATCTCAACGTATTTTTTTTTGTATCATTGGTGACCATAATTAGACCCCGTATTCCAAGTATGGTCCCATCGATGCAGTATACAGCGGCACTATCACTTCTCACGATCTTGAAACTATCCATCTGTTCATGCAATCTAAGAATGTATTAAGCCCTCCTTTGGATGAGGGACGTCCAAAATCCTGACCCCTTGCAAAGCCAAACAGAGGGGCCGGGGGATTTAACTGGCAAAAAAACACCGTGTTGTTTTTTTTGCAAGCCTAAAACACTCAAAATATAATTATAAACTCTGCTAAACCCTTGGAAGACATTCAGTCAACCAACGGGCTGGACTAAAACTTCCCCTCCTCCCCAAATTCTCTTGTCAACACAGCTAGGAAATATTGCCTAATTTATTAGGAGGCATCAGCGTTCGGCTGTCTAGACAAACCACAAAGATAGCTTTCTAATCGTTCCTCATTCCAAACCGGAATAATTCAGTCATGTCCCAAATCTGCTCTTGGAACCCGGTTTAAAAGCCGGTTTGGACTCGGCGGCGAGGTCGGCGGCTTGAAATAAAACAGGGCAGCTCTTGAAATTTTAAACCCCAAGATATCAATCCCAAACCACCGTTCACAAGCCAAGGGCAGATTCGAGAGATCACACGGCCTTGGCAGCAAAGCGACTCCTTTCTACGTCGAAATGAGGGGCTGCAGAATATCAAATGCTGGGGATAAGGAGGGGGCTTTGGATAGGAATGAGGGCCTGTTTTGGGAAATTTTAGGAAAATTGCAAAAGGGAGGGAGAGAGGGAGGGAGAGAGATCTATCTATCTATCTATCTATCTATCTATCTATCTATCTATCATCTATCCATCCCCCTAGCTACCTACCTACCTATCCATCCATCCATCCATCCATCCATCCATCCATCCATGTATCTGTATCTCTCTCTCTCTCTCTCTCTCTCTCTCTATCTATCTATCTATCTATCTATCTATCTAATCTACCTCTATCCTATCTAATCTCTCTATCTAGCTATACATTCATCTATCTATCTCTCATCTATCTTTCATCTATCTATCTATCTATCTATCCCCCTAGCTACCTACCCACCCATCCATCCATCCATGTATGTATCTATATCTATCTATCTATCTATCTATCTATCTATCTATCTATCTATCTATCCTACCTCTATCCTATCTAATCTATCTAGCTATACATTCATCTATCTATCTCTCATCTGTCTTTCATCTATCTATCTATCTATCTATCTATCTATCTATCTATCTATCTATCATCTATCATCTATTTCTATCCTATATAATATCTATCTATCTATCTATCTATCTATCTATCTATCTATCTATCTATCTATCTATCATGGGCTTAAGGAAATTGGTCCAGATTTTGTTCCGATTGGAGGAGGACTGGAAAGAAAATATACAAGTAGTCCTTGACTTATGACTACAAATCAAGCGCCATATTCCTGTTGCTAAGTGAGACATTTGTGAAGTGAATTTTGCCCCATTGTCTTGCCACGCTGGTTAAGTGAAGCCCTGACGTTGTTAAAATTAGTAAGTCAGTTGTAAAGTGAATCTTTGTACGACCTTCCTGGCCAGAGTGGTTAAGTAAATCACTGCCGTCGTTAAGTCACTCACACAGCTGTTAAGTGAATCTCGTTTCCCCCCTTGTCTTTGCTGGTCAAATGGTCCCAAAAGGAGACTGTGTGACCCCCCCATCAAGACCCCGCAACCGTCATAAATATAAGTCAGTTGCCAAGCGTCTGGAATTTGGATCACATGACACACCCCCCCCCAGGGAGGCTGCACCGGTCGTAAGTGTGAAAAACGGTCATAAGTCCCTTTTTTCCAGTGATGTTGTAACTTTGAATGTTCACTAAATGAACTTTTGTAAATTGAAGACAGGCTGCATAGCTTGGGAATTGCTGAGCATTGTTCAATTATACCAGTTCCATAAATAAAGAAACATTAAAACTTGGTCTGATTTTTACAGGCAATTAATTTTAATCAGTACATATTCATTTCACATTTATTTTTCCTAGCCCTGCCTTTTTTTTTCCCCCCCAAGGGTGTTGTCTGGCCTATATTTGCGCTGATAGGCATATATGCATACCCAGATATGATGTATGTATGTATTTATTTATTTATTTATATATTTCATGTATTTATATGCCGCCCTTCTCCAGAAGGACTCAGGGCGGCAAACACAAGTTAAAAACATGTACAACAAAGTCCCATTTTAAACCAAATTAACTAATAAATAATAAATAATAAAACCCAGAATCAGAATCAGCCTATTTGCTTGAACAGCCAAGTCTTCAGGTCCCGACGGAAGGAGCGGAGATCAGGAGCCGTCCGGAGCTCAGTAGGCAACTCATTCCAGAGGGTGGGAGCACCCACAGAGAACGCCCTACGACATTGTATGTATGTATGTATGTATGTATGTATGTATGTATGTATGTATCAGGGGTGAAATGTAAAATGTGTTACTACCGGTTCTGTGGGCGTGGCTGGGGGGGTAATGTGACTGGGTGGGCCCAACTTTTTTTTTTTTTAACTTTTCAAAGCATTTTTTCCTTGAAAAGCCTCTGGCGATCAGGCAACTCAGCTGGGATCGTCAGAGACTTTTCAAAGCATTTTTTTTTACCACCTTTTCGGTCAAGAGGTTGCAGAAAAAAATGCTTTGAAAAGGTTTTCAAGGATTTCTTTGGCCCATTTGGGGGGCTTTTTTCGGCCCATTTTCAGGGCTTTTTTCGGCCCATTTTTGTGGCTTTTCGGTCCCATTTGTGAGGCTCGAAAATGAGCCGAAAAAAAGCCATGAAAACAGGCCAAAAAAAGCCTCCAAAATGGGCAACAAAAAGCCTCGAAAACGGACCAGAAAAAGCCTTGAAAATGGACCAGAAAAAGCCTCGAAAACGGACCAGAAAAAGCCTTGAAAATGGGCCGAAAAAAGCCCCGGAAACAGGCTGAAAAAAAGACTGGAAAAGAGCGGGAAAAAGGCCTGAAAAAAGGGAGGCCAAAACCATTTTTTGTTTTGTTTTGTTTTCCTCTTCTAAATTTAGGTGCGTCTTATAGTCCAAAAAATACGATAGTTAAGGCACCAAGCGTGGCAATTAGAAAGTTTATAATATATTCCATTTTAGTCCTGCTTTTCCAAAACGATGTCCTATTGTCTGATTTTACTTTTTAAAATGCCCCGGGGAATCTGTAAATTGTTCCGTGATGATTCCTTAATGAAGATGAGTAATCAAATTCAATGAATAATCAACGTTTTTTTTCTGAAAAAAATTGTTCACACGAGGCAATCTGTATTGTGCATCCATTTGAATGTTTATGGAGGTTCTCGTTCATCCAGATCATGGTTGTTCCCAAAAGTGCTTTTATTTTAATTTTAATTTTATTTTATTTTAAAACTGGACTTTCCGATTTTTCTTTGACGCCTTTCGCATCCAGCTAAAGTTAGACCTGAAGAAGCTTCTTCGGTGAGAAGCAAAACATCTTAACAGAAAAATCAGAAAGTTGCCTTTACAGTTGTGGCCAAAATTGTGGAAACCTTTTGGGAAAAGTGTATTTTTGAGGTTTGATGGCTAATAACACCACTTTTTTTTCTTGGAGTTTCAAGATAATCCTATTCCACTGCTTGAATGGCCTGGGAATAGCCCAGATCTTCACCCAATGGAAAATCTAGGGAGCTGACTAAAGAAACTGGTTAATCAGAAGCGACCCAGCAATAAAACCCAGTTAATAGAAGCCATCATTCAATCTTGGTTTCATATTATAAGAGCTGCAGAACTAAAAGACTTGGTTCACTCCATGGGAAGACATTGTAAGGCCATAATTTATGCTAAAGGTTACCCAACTAAGGATTAACTGACATGGGGATCATTTTTGCATATCTCGCTTTTTCTATAGTGATCATTTTTGTGTATCTCGTTTTTTCTACCTGTTTCACTTTTCTTCTTTCTACTGTAACTGCTATTCTAATAGCAAATCCTTCCTAAAAGTTATTGCACTACATTCTCGATTAAATGATCTTTCCATTGATATATAATTTTATGGTACTACTCCAAAAAAAAAAAAAAAAAAAGTGGTGTTATTAGCTGGTTTGAGAAAATAACACTTTTTCTCAAAAGGTTTCCACAATTTTGGCCACTGCTGTAAAAGCACTTTTGGAACAAGGAAACCACTTCCGAAAATCCTGCGCAGAAATCCTGGGCAGTTCCAAAACACACATAGACAAATGTCTGGAAGGAGAAGAACAAGGAAAACCTTTCTCGTTTATAAAGTCCATTATCTTTAATACCACAGAAATGCCACGGAGTTTGAATAATGTTGCTGCACTGAATGCTGACATTTAATTGCATTTCAATCAAACGTTGTCCAAAGGAATTGGGTTGAGGAATTGATGCATGGATAAACGAGTAGAATAGAATAGAATAGCAGAGTTGGAAGGGACCTTGGAGGTCTTCTAGTCCAACCCCCTGCTTAGGCAGTCAACCCTACAACACTTCAGACAAATGGTTATCCAACATCTTCTTAAAAACTTCCAGTGTTGGAGAATTCACAACTTCTGGAGGCAAGTCGTTCCACTGATTAATTGTCCTCACTGTCAGGAAATTTCTCCTTAGTTCTAGGTTGCTTTTCTCCTTGATTCGTTTCCACCTGTTGCTTCTTGTCCTGCCTTCAGGTGCTTTGGAGAATAGGTTGACTCCCTCTTCTTTGGGGCAGCCCCTGAGATATTGGAAGAGTGCTATCATGTCCCCCGTAGTCCTTCTTTTCATCAAACTAGACATACCCAGTTCCTGCATCCATTCTTCATATTCCCCTAATCCTCTTTGTTGCTCTTCTCTGCACTCTTTCTATGGTCTCAACATCTTTGAACTGAAAGTGAAAATGTTGGTTTCCCTTCTTATTCTGTGAAAGACCATTTGCTAAACAACCCAATGCATCATGATTAAAGCTAACCAAATCGTTTTAATTCCAGCTCCTATTACAGCTAGTCCTTGATTTACGACCACAATTGAACCACAAATAGAGGAAAAAATGTGAATCACTGCAGTCGTTAAGTGAGTCACACGGTTGTTAAGTGAATCTGGCTTCCCCACTGACTTTGATTGTCTGAAGGTCACCAAAGGGGGATCTCGTGGCCTCTGGACAATGCAACGGTCATAAATTTTATGCCGGAAAGGCCGTTTTACGACCTTTCTTGCCACGGTTGTTAAGTGAATCACTGCAGCTGTTCAGTTGTTAAGTGAATCTGGGCTTCCTGGTGGATTTTTGCTGGTCAGAAGATCGCAGAAGGGGGTCACGTGACCCACTGCAACCGTCATAAATATGAGTCAGTGGACAAGCATCCAAATGTAAAGCAGATGGTGCAAAGGTCGTAAGTGTGAAGAACGGTCATAAGTCACTTTTTTCCGTGCTGTTGGAACTCCGGACGGTCACTAAGCGAATTGTTGCACGTCCAGGGCTACCTGTATACTACACTGAGTTCAACATGAGCCAGCCGTGTGCGGCAGCCGCCAAAAAAGCTAATACAATGCTTGGTTGTATAAACAGAGGCATAGAATCAACATCACGTGAAGTATTAGTACCACTTTACAAAGCCTTAGTAAGGCCACACCTGGAATGCTGCATCCAGTTTTTGGTCACCACATTACAAAAAAAAAGATGTTGAGACTTTGGAAGAAGTGCAGAGAAGAGCAATGAAGATGATTAAGGGACTGGAGACGAAATCATTTGAAAAACAGTTGTAGGATTTGGATTTGACCCATCTAGAGAAAAGGAGGACTAGGCGTGACATGATAGTAGCATTTGAGAGGCTGCCACAAAGAGGAAGGGGTCAACTTATTCTCCAAAGCACCAGAAGGCAGGACAAGAAGCAACTGGACGGAAACTCATCAAGGAGAGAAGCAACCTGGAATTAAGGAGAAGCTTCCTAACGGTGAGGACAATTAACCAGTGGAACAGCTTGCCACCAGAAGTTGTGAATGCTCCATCCCTGGAGGTTTTCAAGAAGAGATTGGACAGCTACTTGTCTGAAATGGTATGGGATCTCTTGCTTGAGCAGGGGGCTGGACTAGAAGACCTCCCAAGGTCCCTTCCAGCTTGATTCCGATTCATCAATAGGATACCAGTGTAATTATCAAGGGCAATTTGTCTCAAAATGTTTCTATCTTGTTGATCTCAGAACATGCCTTTGTTGGCTAACGTCACCAGACAAGGCAGAGCAATAATTACATTCAATTTTTGAGCTAGTCGAACATGGCAAGAGACTAAATGACAGACTAGGAGCCTCCGAGTGAAAATTTACTCTACTCAGAAGATGCCACGCAAACCAATTTATCTTAATCACATTTGCAATCTGCCCTGCAGAAAAAAAAATCCTGCCCTAACCTTATAGAAAGACTTGGCAATATTAGCACAGAAGCATCTATTTTCTTGAGAACACCTCCCTTCTGCCGGGAAACGACTTTTATTTTTTAATTTCTACTAAAGCTGTTTTTTTTTAAAAAAAAAAAGAGAGAGAAACTAGTTAATTGAGAAGATTCTGGTTAAAGCTAGACATCCTGGGTGAGAACAATTTCACCTGTATCTCTTTCTACAGATATTTTTATCAATGCACAGTGTCAAACAATTATTCCAAAACAATGAGCAATGGTCTTGTGGGAAGAAAAACCCAGCCCGGTTCCAAGCCAGGAGAAAGGCACTGGAAATAAAATGGAGGAGGACTAGCTGCAAGGAAAGAAGGTTTATGTGGTTTCCAAGAAACCTCAGGGACAGCAGCAAATGTTTCTGGGGTGGCTGACCAAATGGCTGAGCGAGTAGATGGCTCTTTTTTAGGGTTCTGGAGTTTTGCGGTTTGAGATGCTCCAGAGGGGTTGTGCAATATGGTGAGCCTTGTGACTTTTATTTATTTCAACGGTGGTGGGTAAATCCTATTATGTCCTAAAGCAATGGTGGGATTCAAATAATTTAACAACCGGTTCTCTGCCCTAATGATTTCTTCCAACAACCAATTTACCAAACTGCTGAGAAAGTTAACAACCGGTTCTCCCGAAGTGGTGCGAACTGGCTGAATCCCACCACTGTCCTAAAGGTCCTGTCCTGTCCTTAGAATTTTGGGTGGAGGTATGTAGATTTTAATCCCATCAGCTCCAACCTTCTGTGCGTTTTGTTTACAAATAGATTGGCCCAGTCTTTCTTAATAGGTGCCAAGTATTCACCTCTAAAGTCTTGAGTTTTTCTGCTTGAAGCAGTTAAGAAAGACTGGATCTGCTTTCTGCCTTTAAGAACACGTTTCTCCATTTCTCCTTTGGGGAAATCTTCTATCCTGCCTCTCTTAATATTAAGAATAAAGAATATTTCAATCTGGGGAGGGGAGGTGGCTTCCTACAGTCTCTTTTTTATGCACCACCCAAGAAAAAATACGTTATCAGTGATGTGAAGCCTAAAATCCTATCTCTCTTTAAAAACAATGGACAAACTCCACATATGGAGGACTTTCTAAGTGGCCATCACGACTGGGAAGGTAAATGTTTTATGCAAACTCATAAAAATCCATGGGAAAGTGGGTAATTTCACATATCACCTGTTACCAAAGTTCGTAGTAGCCAAAGAAATCTCTTTAAAAAAAAAAAATCAGTTATTCGCACAACTCCTCCTTTTCACGATGGGAGATTCTCAGAACTCTACCTACACATTGTCATACATTTACGTCAAACAAGATGAGCAGGTTTAACTACTGAAGCCAAACAACACCCCCCCCCACCCCCCCAAAAAAGAAACAAAGAGGTTCCCTTTACAAGAAGGTCTTGTAAAACTGGGATTCTTTCTGCATTTCCTCTTAAATGGGCTCTCAGATATACACGAGCAGATAAAACCAGAAACTTGTGATTTTTTCCCGACGATTTGTAAAGAGAGCTGCTGCAACTTCACAAGCTGTAGACTTGCCAGGACTGACAGACAGAAATAGGAAAAACCGGTTCAGCGAGGAAAATAAATTCACGTCTTGCTTCCAGAAACTTGATAGGAAAGGAGTAGCTAACTCATCCATTCCTGCGCCTCGAAATTCATGCTTTTGCATGTCAATATTTTAGTTTCCGGGCCTTAATGCAACAGGGTATATTTTAATTGGCTTTTTTTTTAACAAAAAAAAATAATAAACACGTTATCTTGCCAAAAGAAAAAACCCACTGGAATGATTCTGATTTAAAACAGGTTTCCTTCCAATTCTGGCTACGATTTTATCGTTCGAAATGTTCCAAAGGCTTTTGATTGTTTCTGTTTTGTGGGTGTGTTTCCCCCCCCCCCCCATGGACATATATAGATATATATATCGACTGAGAAACTTTCCATACGCTGTTGTGCTTGGGGGAATCTCATTGCTATAAAAGCTACTGCAAAATAAAACATTTTATGGTTGCTTCCACCGTAGACGGGTTTCCTATTATTGCAACCCGTTTCATTTTTCAGAGAAATGAAACCAAAATTAGGTACAATCTACCACCTAGCCAAGCATAACATGCTGGGAATTGTTCAGGCAAGGCTGATTTAATTAGCAACAAGCCAAATTGCCTCGGTTGTATGTTTGTGTGTGTGTGTATTTTTGTGTGTGTGTGTAAGTATAGCCGAGAATGTCAGAGCTTTATTGGAATAAGTGACCTACAGATTTTTCTATGTGCTTGGAAAAAATACTCTACCCCCGACAAAGCTCAGAGGGAAAATTAAATTGCTTCCAACAATGGAAGTCTTTGTTAATGTTTTCGGCAATGAAGAAGAGTCAAGTCAGATATACCCTGTTTTTCCCAAAATAAGACATCCCCTGATAATAAGCCCAATCGGGCTTTTGAGCGCATGGCAATAAGGCCAAGTGCTTATTTCAGGGTTCAAAAAAATAGAAGACAGGGTCTTATTTTTGGGGGAACAAGGTAGATAGATAGGTGATGATAGATAGATAGATAGATAGATAGGTAGATAGATAGATAGATAGATGATAGATGATAGAGAGAGATGATAGATAGATAGATAGATAGATAGATAGATAGATAGATAGATAGATGATAGATAGAAGATAGATAGACAGACAGACAGACAGACAGACAGACATGGATAGATAGACAGACAGACAGAAAGACAGACAGATAGATACCCTGTTTCCCCCAAAATAAGACCTCCCCTGATAATCAGCCCAATCGGGCTTTTGAGTGCATGGCAATAAGGCCAAGCGCTTATTTCAGGGTTCAAAAAAATAGAAGACAGGGTCTTATTTTCAGGGAAACAAGGTAGATAGATAGATAGATAGATAGATAGATAGATAGATAGATAGATCGATAGGTGATGATAGAGAGAGATGATAGATAGATAGATAGATAGATAGATAGATAGATAGATAGATAGATAGATAGATATGGATAGATAGACAGACAGACAGACAGAAAGACAGATAGATAGATACCCTGTTTCCCCCAAAATAAGACCTCCCCTGATAATCAGCCCAATCGGGCTTTTGAGTGCATGGCAATAAGGCCAAGTGCTTATTTCAGGGTTCAAAAAAATAGAAGACAGGGTCTTATTTTGGGGGAAACAAGGTAGATAGATAGGTGATGATAGATAGATAGATAGATAGATAGATAGATAGATAGATAGATAGGTGATGATAGAGAGAGATGATAGATAGATAGATAGATAGATAGATAGATAGATAGATAGATAGATAGATAGATATGGATAGATAGACAGACAGACAGACAGAAAGACAGATAGATAGATACCCTGTTTCCCCCAAAATAAGACCACCCCTGATAATCAGCCCAATCGGGCTTTTGAGCGCATGGCAATAAGGCCAAGCGCTTATTTCAGGGTTCAAAAAAATAGAAGACAGGGTCTTATTTTGGGGGAAACAAGGTAGATAGATAGGTGATGATAGATAGATAGATAGATAGATAGATAGATAGATAGATAGATAGATAGATAGGTGATGATAGAGAGAGATGATAGATAGATAGATAGATAGATAGATAGATAGATAGATAGATATGGATAGATAGACAGACAGACAGACAGAAAGACAGATAGATAGATACCCTGTTTCCCCCAAAATAAGACCACCCCTGATAATCAGCCCAATCGGGCTTTTGAGCGCATGGCAATAAGGCCAAGTGCTTATTTCAGGGTTCAAAAAAATAGAAGACAGGGTCTTATTTTGGGGGAAACAAGGTAGATAGATAGGTGATGATAGATAGATAGATAGATAGATAGATAGATAGATAGATAGATAGATAGGTGATGATAGAGAGAGATGATAGATAGATAGATAGATAGATAGATAGATAGATAGATAGATAGATAGATAGATATGGATAGATAGACAGACAGACAGACAGAAAGACAGATAGATAGATACTCTGTTTCCCCCAAAATAAGACCTCCCCTGATAATCAGCCCAATCGGGCTTTTGAGCGCATGGCAATAAGGCCAAGCGCTTATTTCAGGGTTCAAAAAAAATAGAAGACAGGGTCTTATTTTCGGGGAAACATGGTACTTCACTAAATATACACAGGAAACCGCTTTCCATTTTTTGTTTTTGTTTTTTTAAAGCATAACCTCCTTTTTGGAGTGTTAAAAAGCTTGCTGTCTTTCTCTGTGTATAGTTTAATTAACCGACTTTCCATTCTGTTTTCATGTTTGGAAAAACTGCTTTGGAAAATGGGTCACAAAAAAATCTGGTTATTAAGACCAGATGCCTGCAATTACTGCAGGTTCGAATCTCGCCAGGCTCAAGGTTGACTCAGCCTTCCATCCTTTCTAAGGTAGGTTAAATGAGGACCCAGTTTGTGGGGGCAATAAGCTGACTTTGTATAAATATACAAAAGGATGAAGGCTATTGCTGAGCGCATTGTAAGCCGCCCTGAGTCTCCGGAGAAGGGCGGCATATAAATCAAATTAAAATATATATATATATATCCAAAGAAGCAAACAAACATTGGAAATACAAGCCAGGGACTTTGAAGCTTTCCATATATTTATTGATAACCATAGTTCTAAACTTATTATTTAATTGACCAAACTAAGTAATAATTTTAATTAGCAATTTTATGAAGTTTGTGTGTCTATATTTTTCTTGACTGTACACCGCCTTGAGTCCTACGGGAGAAAGGCGGTATAGAAATATAATAAATAAATAAATAAATAAATAAACTGATTTATATGGGGATGCAGTGGCTCAGCGGCTAAGACGCTGAGCTTGTTGATCAAAAGGTCAGCAGTTCAGCGGTTCGAATCCCTAGTGCTGCGTAGACATTAGCAAATGTCTCGCTTAGTGACAGAAATTTTGGGCTCAATTGTGGTCGTAAGCCAAGAACGGCCTGTAAAAACTTCAGCAAATGGATTGAAGATACGATGGTGATTCTTTAAGAGCAATCTTTTCTAAATTAATGGCTGTTAAGTGAATCATTGCAGTTGTCAGGTTAATCATGTGGTTGTTAAATGAATCTGGCTGATTCGTTGAACTCCAAGGTCCCTTCCTATTATAACTCTGTTATTCTGACTTTGCTGGTCAGAAGGTCACAAAAGGCGAATCACCTGACCCCCAGGGAAATTGCAGCTGTCATAAATGTGAATCCATTGTCAAGGGTCTGAATTTTGATGGCGTGAACTCGGGGGTACTGCCACGGCTGTAAGTGTGAAAAACGGTCATAAGTCACTTCTTTCAGATGTTGTAACTTTGAACGGTTCTCTCTGTGTGTGTCTGCCTCCCCCCTCTCAGCCGAGTTTGCACCTGTAATGCAAACTCTGCTTTCATTTATCCTTCCAGAGAGAGAGAAAGAGAGAAGGAGGGGGAGAGAGAGATAAAGAGAGAGGGAGGGAGACAGGGAGAGAGAGAGAGAGAGAGAGAGAGAGAGAGAGAGAGAGAGAAGTAGAGACAGAGAGAAAAAGAGGGAGGGAGAGAGGGAGGGAGGGGAGGAGAGAAAGAGAAGAGACAGAGAGAGACAGAAACAGAGAGAGAGACGGGGAGGAAAGAGGAGAGAGACAGGAGAGAGAGACAGAGAGAGATAAACAGAGAGAGTGGGGGGAGGGAGGGAGGGGGAGAGAGAGGTAAAGAGAGAGGGAGAGAGACAGGGAGAGAGAGACAGAGATAGATAGATAGAGACAGAGAAAGCGGGAGGGAGAGAGGGAGAGAGGGGAGGAGAGAGAGAGGAGACAGAGAGAGAGACAGAAACAGAAAGAGTGACGGGGAGGAAAGAGGAGAGAGACAGGAGAGAGAGACAGAGAGAGAGAGAAAGAGAGAGATGGAGGGAGAGGGGGAGGAGAGAGACAGACACAGAGAGCGACAGAGAGGGAGAGAGACAGAAACAGAGAAAGAGAGAGGGAGGGAGGGAGAGGAGGAAGAGAGAGAGGAGAGATAGAGAGAAGAGACAGAGAGAGAGAAACAGAGACAAAGAGAGGGATGGAGAGGGGGAGGAGAGAGAGACAGGAGAGAGAGAGACAGAGAAAGAGAGGGAGGGGGGAGGAGAGAGAGAGAGACAGAAACAGAGAGAGAGGGAGAGGGAGGGAGAGGGGGAGGAGAGAGAGAGAGAGAGACCTAGGCAGAGCTTCTGAGGGGGGGGGGGAAGGGAGATACCCATGTCAAAAGATTTCCATCTTTTGGAAGACCTTCTAGAAATCTCCCACCATCGCTCCTCTGGCGTTGTTGATGCCCGCCTTCCCCAAGTCCAATTCAAGGGTTCGCGGCTGCTTTAAGGAGAGACAATTGCAAAGGCTGACCTCATTCTGTCTTGCGGTTTTATGAAACGGGGACACGAGGTCTTCCTTCTCCCCACCCCCACCCCTTTCCTCCCATCCCTGGAGAAGCCATGATTACTTCCAGGGTGACAAGTGGATGTCACCTGGTGTCTTTCTCATGTTCGGTGGTGGGAAGCGGGCCAGAAGATGCTCGGCCTTGCTCTCTACGAACACGTTTTCCTCCGTGTCTGATTTCCAGTGAAATAACAACCTGAACAGGGTTTTTTGTGTGTGTGGAACGTCGTAATGGGTAGCGTGTGTCCAGGCATAACAACAACAACAACAACAACAATAATCGTACATCTTAAGAAGGTACTCGGTTGAGGTACTAGGACGCTGGTACTAGGACGCGTTCCCTTACGGAGTTGAGGCCCTGCGGTGTTGGCCTAGCACAGGGGTCTGCAACGTTAAATACTCAAAGAGCCATTTGGACCTATTTTTCACAGAAAAGAAAACACCGGGAGCCACAAAACCTGGGTGGGCGTGGCCAACTCAATGTCACTCACTTCCACCAGTCATATGACCCCCCTAGCCACGCCTACCCAGCCGGTCATTAGGGCAGAGAACCAGTTGTTAAAAACATCAGGAACCACAAAATCATTTTGACATCTCTCTCTCCCCTCCCTCCCTCCCTCCCCCACTCTCTCCCTCTCTCTCTCTGTCTTTCTCTCCCTCTCTTTCTGTATCTCTCTGTCTCTCTCTCTCCCTCTCTCTCTGTATCTCTATGTCTCCCTCTCTCCCTCTCTCTCTGTATCTCTCTCTCTCTCTCTCTCTCTCCCTCTCTCTCTGTATCTCTCTGTCTCTCTCTCCCACTCTCTATCTCTCTATGTCTCTCTCTCCCTCTCTCTCTGTATCTCTCTGTCTCCCTCTCTCTGTATCTATGTCTCTCTCTCTCCCTCTCTCTCTGTATCTCTCTATGTCTCCCTCTCCCTCTCTCTCTGTATCTCTCTATGTCTCTCTCTCTCCCTCTCTCTCTGTATCTCTCTATGTCTCTCTCTCTCTCCCTCTCTCTCTGTATCTCTCTATGTCTCTCTCCCTCTCTCTCTGTATCTCTCTATGTCTCTCTCTCTTCCTCTCTCTCTGTATCTCTCTATGTCTCTCTCTCTCCCTCTCTCTCTGTATCTCTCTATGTCTCTCTCTCTCCCTCTCTCTATCTCTCTGTCTCTCTCTCCCACTCTCTATCTCTCTATGTCTCTCTCTCCCTCTCTCTCTCTATCTCTCTATGTCTCTCTCTCCCTCTCTCTCTGTATCTCTCTATGTCTCCCTCTCTCTGTATCTATGTCTCTCTCTCTCCCTCTCTCTCTGTATCTCTCTATGTCTCTCTCTCTCCCTCTCTCTCTGTATCTCTCTATGTCTCCCTCTCCCTCTCTCTGTATCTCTCTATGTCTCTCTCTCCCCCTCTCTCTCTGTATCTCTATGTCTCTCTCTCTTCCTCTCTCTCTGTATCTCTCTATGTCTCTCTCTCTCCCTCTCTCTCTGTATCTCTCTATGTCTCCCTCTCTCTGTATCTATGTCTCTCTCTCTCCCTCTCTCTCTGTATCTCTCTATGTCTCCCTCTCCCTCTCTCTCTGTATCTCTCTATGTCTCTCTCTCTCCCTCTCTCTCTGTATCTCTCTATGTCTCTCTCTCTCTCCCTCTCTCTCTGTATCTCTCTATGTCTCTCTCTCTCCCTCTCTCTCTGTATCTCTATGTCTCTCTCTCTTCCTCTCTCTCTGTATCTCTCTATGTCTCTCTCTCTCTCCCTCTCTCTCTATGTCTCTCTCTCTCCCTCTCTCTCTGTATCTCTCTATGTCTCCCTCTCCCTCTCTCTCTGTATCTCTCTATGTCTCTCTCTCTTCCTCTCTCTCTGTATCTCTCTATGTCTCTCTCTCTCCCTCTCTCTCTGTATCTCTCTGGCTCTGCCCTGGCCATTTCTCCATCCCCCGCCGTCGCCCTTTCCTTCTCAGGCCAGGCGAGGAGTGACTGGGAGGGGAGGGCGAGGGGTGGGGACAGCCAGTGGTGGGATCACTTGACAGGGAGCCACAGCAGAGGGCCCAAAGAGCCGCAGGCAGCTCTGGAGCCGCAGTTTGCTGACCCCTGGCCTAGCAAATCTTTCTTTCTAAATTTCTTCTCCTTCCTAAATCGCCGTGCATGTACTACATCCACGCGTATTTTTTGGCAATCGTTGCTTTTCACTTCGGCCCAGAGAAGATCTGACTTGATAGATGTAGGCGAAGTGAATTCAAGCAGAAGTAATTCTACTCTGCTGGTACGTGGGGAAAAAAAATATCAAGAAATAGTATCGGATCTGTTGAACTCTTGCCGGCCTTTGTCATAAGAGACTTGTGGGGGAAAAAACACGACAGACAAGTCCTCGACTTAACGACCAATATGGAGCCCCAAATTTCTGCTGCTACGCGAAAGATATTTCACAAGTGAGTTTTTGCCCCCACTTTATGACCTTTCTTGGTTGTTAAGTGAATCTGGCTTCCCGGTTGGCTTTGCTTCATCAGAAGGTCGCAAAATGGGATCACGTGACCACGGGGATGGTGGATGCAACAGTCGTTAAGTGTGAAAAACGGTCCTAACTTAAATTGCTATTTTCAGTGCCGTTGTAACTTTGAACGGTCACTAAATGAGGACCGTCTGTTCGTCTTGTTCACTCTCCGAAGCTGTTCAGAGGAAGAAAGAAGAGTGCAGCCCCAAGCAAACATCTGAATTCGAATGGCCCTCATCTCCAGAAACACAGAACAGTGAAATTTTAAGAGTAGCTCTCCAGCAGATTCCAAGCCTACGAAGTCACACAAAAGTGCCTCTTTTGAGATTAGAATAAGATCAGTAAATCAGATCACCCGCAGTGCTAATAATACGCTATACAAGACGCAATCTGTACAATTACAGTCTCTTTACCACAATGCCTTCATGTGCTAGCCTTCCATCCCAGTGTTGTGACCTCGGCTTCCTGAGTCATTAAAACACAGGAGTAGTCCCCAAAACCTCTTTTATTGCAACAGCTGTGAATTACGTTCATTCACAGCTGAGACCCAATTAGTTGCAAAAAGTCCTTCGGGAGAAGTCCTTCGGGATAATCGCCACCCTTTATCTCCCTTGACACGCTGCCAAAGACCTACTTGGCAAAGCCACATGGAGTCCAGAATCAAACAGAGATGCCGACTGGGAACAGAATTAACAACGTTGCTTTCCTGCAAAGGGCCCACGTGCCTTTGCTCCTCTTTTAAGCCTTATGGGAGGGGCCAATCATCTCCAGGCCTTACTCCCTAGTCGTCCCTTTTGTATTAACTGTTCGTGCCTTCTGGCAGCTCCGCGCATGCGCGCACCTCTCTGATGTCCGCCTCTGGAGGCTCTAGAGTCCACGCATGACTCCCAGATGGCCCCGGCCCCATCTCTGCCTCCGACGCAGAACCCTCATCCGGGCCTCCCCCAGACTCCAGCACTGGCCCATGTTCCTCCCCAGCCTCCTCACTGTCCGACTCCACTGCCAGCTCCTCAGGCTGCTGGCGGACCACAACACCCAGGTGCAAAAAAACTTTACACACTCCAGAATGGAGTGCTGGAAAGTCTTACTTTTTAATACAACTTTTTTTTTTTTAAAGAAAACTCTATGCCTTTTGAGGTTTAGATATTTAAAATTCCTACTACTTGAAAGAAAAAAGACAGCCGATTGTGACCTAAATCGTACATTGCCCTATTTCTTCCTGGGTTGTAATATCTGCCCGTTGCTAAGTTTATCAGGCAAGGCAGTTCAGCTAAGAATCCGTTAGGTGGAACATATCAGAGCATCGTATAAAGGCGAAATATTTCACTGAATATTATGTCTTCGTGTTTATCACATATGTACAGGTAATCCCCGACTTACAACAGTTCACTTAGTGACGGTTTGAAGTTACGACGCCACTGAAAAACCGTTTTTTCACAGTAATGATGGTTGGCCATTCCCATAATAACCGTTTTTCACAGTTATGACCGATGCAGCTTCTTCCAGGTCCAGCTGTATGCTTGACAACTGGCTCACATTTATGACCGTCACGTGATCCCCTTTTGCGAACCTTCTGACGAGCCAAGTCGATGGGGAAGCCCGATTCACTTAACAACCGGTGTTATTAATTTAACAACCGTGGTGATGGCCTTAACAGATGTCAAGCAAGAAAAGTCGTAAAGTGAGGCAAAGGTCACTTAACAAATGTCTCACTTAACAACATAAATGTTGGGCTCCATTGTGGTTGTAAAAGTTGAGAACTAACTGTATTTTATTATTGCGTTTCTTTTACCTACTTTATCCTGGAAATCGGTCTTGTATTTTATCTTTGTTGGATCCGATATGATTATTGTAAGACTAATCAACCAACACATTTTCCACGGTGAATTTTGCAAAAACAAAAATAGCAGACAAGTCCCCGGACTTGAAGAAATAATGGTTCCTTCTTCTCATTAATGATAAATATTTAAAAAATGGCTTTATAGACATTCAGTTACAATTTCACATGTTATCAGTACGTAAAAAAGATGTTGAGACTCTAGAAAGAGTGCAGAGAAGAGCAACGAGGATGATTAGGGGACTGGAGGCTAAAACATACGATGAACAGTTGCAGGAACTGGGCCTGGTTAGTGTAGTGAAGAGAAGGACCAGGGGAAACAGGATAGCATCTTCCAATACTTGAGGGGCTGCCACAGAGAGGAGGGGGTCAAGCTATTTTCCAAAGCAACTTTGAAGGCCAGAGAAGGAATAATGGATGGAAACTAACCAAGGAGAGAAGCAACCTAGAACGAAGGAGCAATTTCCAGACATTTAGAACAATTAACCAGTGGAACAATTTGCCACCAGAAGTTGTGAATGCTCCAACACTGGAAGTTTTTAAGAAGAGATTGGACAACCTTTTTTCTGAAACGGTAGAAGGTTTCCTGCCTAAGCAAGGGGTTGGACTAGAAGACCTTCAAAGTCCCTTCCAACTCTGTTATTCTACATTCTACAAAGCTCAAAAGTTCACCAGTGCATGGAAAGGAAGCAAGGAACCCAAAAAAAGCACTCATTGTAACATACTCTTTGAGATATACTGGATTAATTTGTTCATGGGAACTAGTTAAGCTGTTAGGAGCCCATCCCGTTCTTTTCAATAAACCCTCAAGTTCCTGCTATGTTGTTGTTATTTTGTACTTCGTTAAGGTAATTTAATACATCCAGTAATTTATGATCCATGTTGTTTCCCTTTCCTTGTGTTACAAAATTCCTGCCATAAAGTTGATTCACCCTCATTGCTCAAGGCTTAAAGCAGTTAAGGATGTAGATCCAAATCTCAGGTTCGAGGTAGATGTTTCAACAAGAACGTGTACGTCCAAGTAAGTTCTCCATCGTGTTTTCTTAAGAAGGGTAGAGTTTACTTAACACAACTCAACCGCAACTCTTCAAATGTTTTCCTTCTTGTTCGCCAAGCGTGCAACGCTCTTGCTATTCTCTGCTCACCAACTTCCCAACAGCCTCTGAATTTTCCTACTCTGAGATCGACAATCAAGTCTTCATAATTTTGTTCAAAAGCTTTGCTTCTTCTTAACGCTGTTCTTTCCAAACTACACAATTTCTAGATGTGAACTAGAATTCAACAGCTGCCTTGGCCGTTCCTTAAGAGTTGTGGTCCATGCATCTGGACTTCTCTGGCTTGACATGTGTAGCACAACAGTGATCCTTAGATGTTGCTTATGAAGCTACCACACATAGCAGGGGATTCGTATTCAGAGTACAGGATCCAGAAAAAATGTCTTAAGCCTCATGGCCCTAGGCAGTGCTTGGATGATAGAGACACTTCCTATTTTCTGTAGATACAATTGAGCTTACAATCATCTTTCCCAAAATATTGTATTTAATGCAGCAGCTAGAAGATTCCTTGCAGAAATTGCCCATAGCAACGTGCACAAGGAATGTGGTTGTGCAAATCCTCCAGATTCAATTCCAAAGTGGAAAAGATTGTGCAAATCCTCCAGAGTCAATTCCAGAAAGGAACGGGATTGTGCAAATCCTCCAGATTCAATTCCAAAGTGGAAAATAATTGTGCAAATCCTCCAGATTCAATTCCAGAAAGGCACAAGGGGAAATCAGCTGTGTCCCACTCATTAAAGCAGCCTCATCGACAAATTCCCAAGTCTGTCCTGCCCAGCTGCTGGCCAATCTTGCAAATAAACTGGTTTGCTTTCAGAAGCAATATCTGTGATCCTATTTGGCATCGAATCCAAGGCAACCCGCCAACCGCATTGAGGAATATTTACACACCACAAGACTCCTGGAAAAAGGTAAAGATGCGGGAAGATGCCAAGGAGTGTTTGCAAGCAAGATTTGGACTCTTGCTGGAATTAAGGTGGGTTTACTAGGAGTTGAAGATTCCTTTCTCTACACATGGAAAGCAATGGGACAAGCTCCCTTTGTGTGGGAGCTAATCATTTTCAGAGACTGACATCTGTATTCATGTTGTTATACAGATGATATAATGCAAACCCCACTCCTTTCTAGCACTGATGATGTTAGCTAGTCGGGTAATGAAATGTTTGCAAGGAAACCATCAAGCTCAGAGAGCAACAAGGACCACATAGCCATCATCTTCTTCCTCCTCCTCCTCCTCCTCCTCTTCCCTCCCTTCTAGAACTGATGATGTTACCTAACTGGGTATTTATTTATTCCTGCATGGTATGTGTATAAAGGGAGATAAAATATAGACATTTATACATGTTGGTGTATATCAAAGCTCTTTGGCAAAAATGTCTTTACTCTCGAGTATGCTCACGTTGGAGTTAAAATTTAGGGAACATGAAAATTTGCTTCTTCCATCTGCTTTCCAACCAATTTACTGTCACACTCTCCAGCAAAGCCGGGGGGAAAAAAAACCCAATTCCAACAGCCCACTTAAAAAAAAAAAAAACACCCTTAAAATCTCTTTTTGAATTAAAATATGAGATTCATTCGGATTAGTTGCTCCCTCTCCATATTTATTTATTTTTTTTACAAACGGTTTGACATTCATCTTTAAAATCAGAAAAGCTACTTAGAGAATAGCGTCGAAACCAGGCCAAAGTACTACAGCTTATCTCCAGTTTTTTCAAAAGCACGATATATTTCAGGGTCGGTGTTTAAAAAGTCAAAGTGGAAAGTTTTATCCTTTCGGTTTTAGGCCCTGCCTCTCAAATGTATAATACTGAAAATAAACTCCAAGGCATTTTTTATTTTATTTTTTGGGTACCGTAACAGCCCATCCATCCTACAAGACACACTAACATCGACAGCTACGGACTGACATTTTACGAAATCTGGGGCCCAACCTTGCAAGGGATTATATTACTACTAATCTTTTAGACAATATAGGTAGCAATGTTCCCCTGCCAACTGCAAGCTTGCGGCGTTAATCTTATTATTATTTTTAACTTTATTATCTTTATTTACTTTTTACTTTTACTCATAAATTTGAATTTCTTTTTTCATTCTGTTCTTCACCTATGTTTCGATTTATGTATTTATGTGGCTTTACTTTAAGGGACGTGGTGGCTCAGTGGCTAAGACGCTGAGCTTGTCAGTCGAAAGGTCGGCAGTTCCGCGGTTCGAATCCCGAGTGCCGCGTAACGAGGCGAGCTCCCGTGACTTGTCCCAGCTTCTGGCAACCTAGCAGTTCGAAAGCACGTAAAAATAAATGCAAGTAGAAAAATAGGGACCACCTTTGGTGGGAAGGTAACAGCGTTCCATGCGCCTTTGGCGTTGAGTCATACCGGCCACATGACCATGGAACCGTCATAAATATGAACCCGTTGCCATGCATCTCAATTTTGATCACGTGATCATGGGCCGTAACTTTGCAGTTACGTAACCTGCAAAAGTCGTAACTGTGAAAAACGGTCAGAAATCACATTTTTCGGTGCCGTTGTAACTTTGGTCACTAGCTGAACTGTGGTAAATCGAGGATTACCTGTACAGGGATAGATTCCACCATAATTTCAACTGGGAAACTATAAGCACCTTAGATCAAACTAAGTCCAAAAAATGCTAGAGAATTCCTAGAGGCCTTGGCATCCAGACAAATCAGCCATCAACAGGCCCAGAGAGATAAACAACATCTACATACCATTCAAAAGAGACAATCAGAAGGAAACAAAGCACTTCCTGGCCAACAATCAACACCCAGATAAGCGGGAGATTAGGATCCAGATTTACTCTAGACCAACAATCAAGAAGTAAACAATACCCTAATCAAAGAACTACCAACTCAGGCAATCCAGCTAATAGTAAACAACAGCCTAATGAAGGAACTACCAAGGCCACTTCCACCAACTATGACAGAGCAACCCATTGTATATAAAGAGAGCAAACCCTACTCTCTTCTAGCACTGATGATATTATCTAGTTTGGTAATGGAATGTCTAGAAGAAAACAACCAAGCTCAGAGAGCACCAGGGACCCCTCCGACTTCCTCCTCCTCCTTTTCCTCCTCCTCCTCCTTGCACATCCCACTCCCTCCTGACACTGATGATGTTATCTAGTTTGGTAATGAAAGGTCTGCAAGAAAACAACCAAGCTCAGAGAGCACCAAGGATCCCACAGCCTTCGTCGTCGTCCTCCTCCTCCTCCTTGCACATCCCACTTCTTCCTAACACTGATGATGTTACCTAGTTTGGTAATGAAAGGTCTGCAAGAAATCAACCAAGCTCAGGAAGAAAAATACCCCTCAATCCTCCTCCTTTTCCCCTTCTTCCTCACACATCCCACTCCCTCCTGACACTGATGACGTTACCTAGTTTGGTAATGAGACATCTGTAAGAACGCAACGAAGCTCAGAGAACACCAAGGACCCCAGAACGACATCATTCATGCAAATGGAAATCTCTGCGAACGTCACCTACATTAACCTACATTTAACTGCCTGAACTGGAATATTTTGGATGCAACAGACTTGTCTCAAATGTCCATTAAATGGAGATCCATTAAATCACGGCCTCCTTCTACTCCATCATCACGAAGCAAAGCCTGTCCTCGCTACCCTTATTTTGGCTCAAGAGTGGAGTAGTTGGATGACTCTAGATAGATGCTAAAAAAACCATTCACCGGGAAATGACATTAAAAAAAAAACAAGAAAGAAAGACATGGAACATTAATGGATGAATCACCGTTTGCTGTTCGGGCAAGAATGAATTTAAATTCTAAGCTTTAAAAAGTGAATTAGAAAATGGAAAAAAGTAACAATATAAGACTCAACTTTTCTTAAGACCTTAGTTAGACCTGTTGAGTTGTATTCAACCCAATTACTCGTCTTTTACACCTAGTCCTTAACTTACAACAGTTCACTCAGTGACCGTTTGAAGTTACAAGACGCATTAGGGCTTATTTTCTGGTTAGGTCTTATTTTTGGGGAAATACAGTACCTAAATGCACCCATCTGGCTGACAATCTTAACTGGGGCTTATTTGGGGGGTAGGTCTTATATTACGAGCATCTTGAAAAATCCTGCTAGGACTTATTTTCCAATTGGGTCTTATTTTTAGGGAAACAGGATAGGAAACCTTACAGCAGAGACAAAATTTGAATGAGGAATTTGGCCACTTATTTGTCAAACGAAGATTACAAATTCGAACGAGCACAATGGAAAAGAAAATTAAAATGTGACACAGATTTTGGTCAATTTAGATACATCCCCTTAGGAACCTCTTAAGCATGAAATCAGGTTCACAAACGTGAAGTTAGAATTAAAACTGTTAAGAGTTAGTAGCTGAAACAACGGAATTGGGTTAAGGTATTCCAGACTTTGACAACTCTTGTTACAAAAATGGAAATATCAGCTCCAAATCTGGTGCTTGGCCTCAATTTTATAAGCAGAACTAAGAACCTCATCGTGATGGCAATAATAATTCCGCACTCAATCCAACCAAACCCTCCTGGAAATTATCTCATTTTATGCACCTTAAATATTCATCTCTTAAATGAATTAGTTGTCAACACAACACAAGGCAAATCGGTTGACTATCCCGTCTTAAGAGCAGTGTGGGTTTTTGTCCTAGTCATACTTGCGCAGATTAACACGAGGAGGAAACAAATATTTATTTTTTAGGTTTCCACCCCAACCTCCCAACCCCCCTTTTCATTTTACTAAAATGAATTCCTGGGTTTTTTTAGAAACCACGTTCTTGTACAGAAGGAAGGATGTGAATTTGCAAGTCATTTCAAATCACGAGTTATAAAATGACCGTCTTTCAGAAGCTGGACAGTAAATTTGGATTATGTCGAATCAAGGAAGGAATTGCTGCTCCCGTTCCTGTCCTTTTTTGGGGGTCAACTTTGGAACAGACAAACAGGCTCTGTGTCAGGAAAATAGAAGACAAAGAATGAACCCATTGTAAAATATTTTAAATCCATCTTTTCTGACACACAGCTCTCTCACACACACGAAAAAAAATAAAAATCTACAATGCACAGACAAATATATCTTTCTAAAGCTCTCCACAGCTAAGATCACACAATGAACTAAGCCACAGTTTGTTTCACAGGCTACAATTGGGCTGGTTGGCACAACGTCAAACCATCAATCTTGGTTGACCTATGACAGGTGTCGGCAACCAGCGGCTCCGGAGCCACATGCGGCTCTTTCGTCCCCCTGCTGTGGCTCCCAAACAAACAGACAGACAGAAAAAGACACACACAGAGATACCCGTTTCCCACAGAAAACACTGGGAGCCACAAAACCTGCGTAGGTGTAGCTGGGAGGGAGGGTGTCATGTGACTGGGTGGGACTGAGTGACATCGAGTTGGCCACGCCCACCCAGTTTTTGTGGCTCCCGGTGTTTTCTTTTCTGTGGGAAACAGATGCAAATGGCTCTTTGAGTGTTTAAGATTGTAGTCCCCCGACCTATGGCAATGTCTACCTTGGTGTGGAATTTTAAGTTCAAAACAGACAAACTACAGATATCCCTTAGCAGAATGGATGAACCCAACCACAGCTGGAAAAAAAAAAACACAATTTGAAAAATATGATTCACTGCAGATTTATCAGAACAAGTCTCGGTGTATATACAGAGGCTTACTCTGGGAAATAACAGTTTTGTTGTGGATTAGAGGGTCAACCTATTCTCCAAATCAGGAGAAGAAGCAACGGATGGGAACTAACCAAGGAGAGAAGCAAGCTAGAACCAAGGAGAAATTTCCTGACAGTGAGAACAATTAGTCAGTGGAACAGCTTGCCACCAGAAATTGTGGGTGGAGGTTTTAGAATAGAATAAAATAGAATTCTTTATTGGCCAAGTGTGATTGGACACACAAGGAATTTGTGTGTCCCTTCGGGGAGAAGGGCGGGATATAAATTCAATAAATAAATAAATAAATAAATAAATAAATAAATAAATAAATAAATAAATAAATAAATAAATAAATAAGTCTTTGGTGCATAAGCTCTCAGTGTACATAAAGAAAGAATAAAATATATTCATCAAGATACATAAGATACAACATCTTAAAGATAGTCATAGGATACTAATAAGCAATCAAATCACACTAGGAAACAAACAGAACAATGTAAGTTTTTAAGAAGAGATTGGACAACCATGTGTCTGAAACGGTGTAGGGTTTCCTGCCTGAGCAGGGGGTTGGACTAGAAGACCTCCAAGGTCCCTTCCCACTGATAAGAGGTTTTGGGTAGACAAGACAAAGCTCATTAAAGCTCACGAGTTAGTAACTTTCTCCTCCCTAAGGTGCCTGGAAAAATTACAACTCCTATTCAAACAAAACATTATTATGGTTTCAGCACTCCGTTTGCCCCCCAAAAAACATTTTCTTCCACACACCCGAGAACATCAAAAGGGGTTTTAAAGATATCGTGAATGAACTGAGACCCCCACACACACAAGAGGCCAGAGCTTCAAAGCCAGGAGTCACCCTCTCTTTATTTTACTCCCTCCCAACTCCTCTTGTAGAGGAAACCGCCCCAATTTTTTTAAAAACTGTTTGGAAAGAGGTGGGCTTGTTTTGCTCGGCTGAATAAGCTACCAGCAGCTGGCCTGGGGAAGGACAGGTTGGGAAGGAAAGAGAAGGGAGCTTGTGTCCATGGAAAAACTTCCACATTCGAGCAGGCCGGCAGAGTAGAGATTTGGCAGGGTTGAAAAAGCCACCTAAAGTATAAATAGATACTACAGGAAGAGAGGGAGGGGAGTTATCCATCCAGCTCATCTGAAAGACAGTGAATAAGCGAGATACAGATTTGTTCCATAAATCTTTTTTTTCTCTCTCTCCCAAGTAAGGGCAACAAGGACTAGTCTTGGCTTTGCCAACTCTGCAGTCCATCAAGCCAAAATAAATAAATAAATAAAAATCATTTTTGGATTTCTTTTTAAAGGAAAAAAAAAAAGTTTGTAAGCCCCCTCCCTCTCTCTCTCTGCTTAACCCACCTCGTCTCTCTTGTAAAAACCCAATTTCATCGTTCGTTTTGCAGCAAGATAGATAGAAGATAGAATTGAAGATAGATAGAATTCAAGACAGATAGAAGATAGAATTCAGGATAGATAGAGGTTGGATAACCATTTGTCTGAAGGGGTGTAGGGTTTCCTGCCTAAGCAGGGGGGTGGACTAGAAGACCTCCAAGGTCCCTTCCAACTCCGTTTTTAATTTAATTTAATTTAATTAATTCAATTTATATACCACCCCTCTCCGAAGACTCAGGGCGGCTCACAATACATTTTAAAAAATAATTATAAAAACATTAAAAAATTAAAAACATTAAAAACATTTTCTTATTTCTTATTTCTATTCCTATTCTGTTCTTTATTGGCCAAATGTGAATGGACACCCAGGGGATTTGTCTTCGGTGCAAAAGCTCTCAGTGAACATTTAAAAATGCATTCATCAAGAATCGTAAGATACAACACTCAATGATAGTCATACAATACTAAACAAGCCATCAAATCGTACTAGGAAACCAAATAAAACAGTATAAACCGTAGATACAAGCAACAAGGTTATAGTCATTAAGGAGAAAGAGATGGGTAATAGGAAGGATGAGAAGAAGAATAAAACCTATATAGTAAAAATCTAAAAACCTATATAATAAAAATCTAAAAACCTATATAGTAAAAATATAAAAAACTATATAATAAAAATCTAAAAACCTATGTAGTAAAAATATAAAAACCTATATAGTAAAAATAGTAAAAACTATATAGTAAAAATAGTAAAAACTGCCAAGCTGGGATTAAAAAACAGGGGAAAAGAGGCTGGCCGGTGGTGGGGAAGAGACCCCGATTTCAGGTTCTGCCATTCTGGGTTGAGATTTGATTTGATTTTTTGATTTTGATTTTTGAACTAGCCTCTCGGTTTTTAATTAGAAAGTTAAATAAAGCGCCGGAGCGGAGGGCTAATTAACATTTCGCAGCCACTGAGCCGCCGAGCCTTAAGGGGGGAAAACTTGAAACTCTCGCAGCCCAAAAATATTCACGGGAAAAGATCTGCACTGGGGTTTTTTTTTTTTTCCGCCTCCTTCGCCAGTCCTCGAGCCCTTTCCTTTCCTCGAGGAGCTCTTAGGCTGGGCGCAAAAGCGGCGCAACCGATTTGTCCACCGACCATTCCTCCAACATCCGCCCAAGGCTCTATTTTGGGGGGGGGGGGGTTGAGATTTCCAAGGATGCTCTTTCCAGCCTAGCTTCCCTCTTCCCCTTTCCCCCTTTCCCTCCCTCTGCTTTTGCCCAGCCCCTGCCCCGTGTCCAGCCATCCCCCCCCACCCACCCACGCCATGCCACTCTCGGGATAAATCAATCATTCCTCATCCGAGTCAAGCTCTCCAAACTTCATACTTCCTGCTTGGGGTGGAAGGAACCTGGGATCGGGGGGGCCCGCCGCGTGGGCGCTTGGTAGACCCCCAGCGGGCGAGCGAGGGAGACCACCCACCCACGCGAGAACCCCGATCGCGAGTGGGGTGGAGATTTAAAACCTGGTTCCGAACCGGAGGACTTTTTGGCTAGAAAGCAAGGACCCCCCTCCCCAAAAAAAGCCAGTGGGAGGGTGGGGAAGCCTTCAGGGTCGCGCCCGCGAAACAGAACCCCACCCCACCCACTCACTTACTTACCAGCATCGGAGGGGGACCCCGAAGTTTGTGGCCGGCGCCGCCGCTGCTTCGGGGCTCCGACGGGCCCCCCACTTTTTCAAACCATGCCCAGCTGCGGCTTCTCCTTCCCCGAAGAGCAAAGCAGCAGAGGCAGAACCCCAGGGCGCAGCGCAACGTCGCTCCTCCTTCCCAAATTTGCTCCCACCCACCCACCCACCCACCCACCAACCAACCAACCAACCAACCAACCAACCCACCCCCAAAAGTGGGGGGAGCGATCCCAGAGGCTGGAGGGGAAGGTGGAGCGATGGGCAAGGGAGAGGGACGGGTTTGGAGAAGGGGAAGGTCACTCTGCGAGGAAGCGGTGGGGAGGGGAGGGCATCCACGCACTGGGGGAGGACAGCCCGAGGGAGGGGTCGAAAGGAAGGGGGCAAAGCTGGGGAAAGGAGGGGGGCGTTGGGAAGCCTCCCACGCGTGGCCAAACCCGCCTCTATCCACTCCCTCCTCTCCTTCTTCCTCCCCAATCTGTTCCTCCCACTCCTTGGCTCTCGCGCGAGGCTGGCCCGCTTCACCCACCCACCCACTTTTAAGAGGGGGGGGCGACGGTGCAGAGCCGCGCAGGACGAGGGTCTTTATTTCTCCGTCCCGTGGGCGGATGGCGAAAAGTTTGATTTTGCAACAACAAAGAAACTTTTGTTTCCATAAGTTGCTCTGGGAGGAAGAGAGAGAGAGACGCGAGATAGAGACGTCGAAGAGGTTTGCATTTTTTTTTTAAATTTTGATTTATATGCCGCCCTTCTCCGGAGACTCAGGACGGTTTACAATGCGTTAAGCAATAGCCTTCATCCTTTTGTATATTTTATACAAAGTCAGCTTATTGCCCCCACAAACTGGGTCCTCATTTGGGCTGCCAGTCCGGAGTCCAATTGGGGAGCAGGTGAAAAAAAGGGGGGGGCTGGGATTGGAGAGAGATTATGGGGGGGCTGGAGAAATCGATGCGTTGTCCCCCCCCCCTCCAGTGATTCTCTCTCCTTGCATGTTGAAGACTTTGGGGGAGAAAATGCAGAGAAGAGCCACTAAGATGAATAAAACATAGGAAGAAACGGTTGCAGGATTTGGGTATGGCTAGTCTAGAGAAAAGAAGGACTAAGGGGGGGGGGGACAGGATAGCAGTCTTACAATATTTGAGGGGCTGCCCCAAAGAAGAGGGGGTCAAATTATTCTCCAAAGCACCAGAAGGCAGGACAAGAAGCAACGGATGGAAAGCAATCAAGGAGAGAAGCAACCTGGAATTAAGGAGAAACTTCCTAACAGTGAGGACAATTAACCAGTGGAACAGCTTGCCACCAGAAATTGTGGCTGCTTCATCGCTGGAGGTTTTTAAGATGAGACTGGACAGCCATTTTGTCTGAGGTGGTACGGGGTTTCCTGCCTTGAGCAGGGGGTTGGGCTAGAAGACCTCCAAGGGCCCTTCCAGCTCTATTCGGAATCTTGTTCCACAGCTTTGCAAATCCCTTAGGAGAAACTCGATCCCTTGAACATCTGCCTCCTGGGCAGCCATTAAAGCAGTCATTCTCAACCTCAGCAACTTGAAGAGGTGTGGACTTCAACTGCCAGAATTCTTGAAGCCAGCAGGATTAAAGTGGCAGGATTCTGGGAGTTGAAGTCCACCTCTCTTAAAGTTGCAGAATTCTGGGAGTTGAAGTCCACCTCTCTTAAAATTGCAGAATTCTGGGAGTTGAAATCCACCTCTTAAAATTGCAGAATTCTGGGAGTTGAAATCCACCTCTTAAAATTGCAGAATTCTGGGAGTTGAAGTCCACCTCTCTTAAAATTGCAGAATTCTGGGAATTGATGTCCACTCCTCTTAAAAGTTGCAGAATTCTGGGAGTTGAAGTCCACCTCTCTTAAAATTGCAGAATTCTGGGAGCTGAAGTCCACCTCTCTTAAAATTGCAGAATTCTGGGAGCTGAAGTCCACCTCTCTTAAAATTGCAGAATTCTGGGAGTTGAAATCCACCTCTCTTAAAATTGCAGAATTCTGGGAGTTGAAATCCACCTCTCTTAAAATTGCAGAATTCTGGGAATTGATGTCCACTCCTCTTAAAAGTTGCAGAATTCTGGGAGTTGAAGTCCACCTCTCTTAAAATTGCAGAATTCTGGGAGCTGAAGTCCACCCCTCTTAAAATTGCAGAATTCTGGGAGTTGAAGTCCACCTCTCTTAAAAGTTGCCGAGATTGAGAAAAATTACCTTTTCAAATCAACCTTGGTGCTGGCTTGAAAAAATGGGACAACTCTTGTTTCCGCTAGAGCAGTGAAAGAGATCCTCCAGTTATTGCAGGAACTACAATACCCAGCCTTCCCCCATCGTAGCTGGGGCTGCTGATCTTTTTGGGTCTTGAAAGATTCCCACACAAATCGAGTAGAAGACTTAAGAAACCCCAGGACAAATTGAATTCCTCCAGCTTGTCAATTTCTCCATCCTTCTATTTACATGGACTCACAAACACACACCTGGAGCTAAAACAAACTAACCAAAAAGTTGTAACCTCATTCGGACAACTACATTCTTAAAACAAAGCAGGCAGGAAGTTAACCAGCTAACCGTTGCACGCAAGGAAGAGACGGCTGTCTTGCAAACCATAATACGTAGTTTACAAGATCTTCTGGCCTTGAATCAATGGTTATGAAAGTAACTATGAGTCTTATTAGAAGGAGGGGATCATCTTGTGTGAATGTCATAGGCCTAAGGCGGCCTTCCTTGATTCGACACCCCCCATATATGTTGGGGTTCAGCACCCCATTGATCACGGGGGTCCCAATCCATCTGCAGCACTGAGAGAAGTCTGCTGTATAAGAAGCATGGTGGACATCCCTTCCTCATTGAGGTCAACTCAACACCATCATCTTTCCTTTTAAGAAACAGAGTTGGAAGGGACCTTGGAGGTCTTCTAGTCCAGCCCCCTGCTCAAGGAGGAGATACTACACCGTTCCAGACAAGTGGATGTCCAGTCTCTTCTTAAAAACTTCCAGCGTTGGAGCATTCACAACTTCTGGTGGCAAGCTGTTCCACTGGTTAATTGTCCTCACTGTTAGGAAGTTTCTCCTTAGTTCTAGGTTGCTTCTCTCCTTGGTTAGTTTCCATCTGTTGTTTCTTGTCCTGCCCTCAGGTGCTTTGGGAAATAAGTTGACCCCCCTGGAACGGACAGCCATTTGTCTGGAATGTTAGAGGGTCTCCTCTCTGGGGTTGGACTAGAAGACCTCTAAGGTCCCTTCCTACTCTGTTATGCTCTATTCCCTCTTCTTCAGCCCCTAAGATATTTGAATACTGCTACTATCATGTCCTCTCTGGTCCTTTTTTTCTCTAGACTGGCCATACCCAATTCTAGCAATTATTCTTTTTATAATTTTAGCTTTTTCGTCCCCTAATCTTCTTTGTTGTTCAAGAACCAACCCCAGACAGATCCTTTGGTTTGGGTGGTCTAATAGAAGTGAATAAAGAGAGTCTATTCATCCATGGTTTGACCGAGAAGGAGTCGATGGACAAATATTTATGAGCATACTTGGAATTCTTTTACCCAAGAAAAGTTTCTCTACAAGTCTAAACGCAGTTTGTTATCAGCGTTTTGAATGATTGGCATGCGAAGACTGTAACAACTGCCTCTTTATATACCGTAATTCAGGCATTTCGAACCCTGACCCCACCCAAGTGGCCTTCTCTGGGTTCCAGAGATTAACCAGGATTAAGACTGGTTAGTACCGAAAGTCCTCGACGTCCGCGACCACAACTGAGCCCAACCTTTACGGTCAGTTAAGCGCGAGAACATTTGTTAAAGTGAGTTTCGCCCCGTTTGGGGATTTTTCTCGCCGCGTTGGGGAAGCGAAGCCTTGCCGTCGTTAAATTAGCAACACGGTTGTTAAGCGAATCTGTCTTTCCACCCCCCCTTGACTTTGCTCACCAGAAGGTCACAAAAGGAGATTGTGTGACACATACACCCCGGGATGCAGCAACGGTCATAAATGTGAGTCAGTTGTCAAGCATCCCGAATATAAATCATGTGACCACGAGGAGGCTGCAGAGGTCGTAAGTCTCCTGTTTGGGCGGGTTGGGGTTGGACTAGATGACCTGCAAGGTCCCTTCCAACTCTTATTAATCTGTTAAACATTAAAGACCACGAATCTTTAAAAGTTGCCAATTTCAGTACAGCCTTCTCAGGGTTGTTGTTTTTTTTTCATTGGGACCATCAGCAAAACCAGGACCTCATCACTGGTAGTTCTTGACTTATGGCCACAATTGGTTGTAACGTTTCTGTTGCTAAGCGAAACATGGGTTAAGTGAATTCCGCCCCATTTTCTTGCCAGTGTTGTTAAGCGAAGCACTGCCGTGGTTTCAGTTAGGAACACGAGCCATTAAGCGAATCCGGCTTCCCCGTTGGCTTTGCTCACATGACCCCGGGACACTGCGACCGTCATAAATACGAGTCCGTTGCCGAGCATCTGGATTTTGATCACGTGATCGTGGAGGGGAATGCAACAGTCGTAAGTGTGAAAAACGGTCATGTCACTTTTTTCAGTGCCGTTGTAACTTCAAATGGTCACTAAGTGAACCATCGTAAGTCAAGGACTGCCTGTAGTTTATTGGGAGACTACTGTTACAATTCTAAACTAATTAAGCATTATGGTTGAACATTTTTCCACTTTGTGATCATATAACCTACCATATTTTACAGAGTATAAGACGCTCCGGAGTATAAGACACACCGGAGTATAAAATGCACATTAATTTTTGGGGAAGAAAACAAGAAAAAAAATATTCTGCCTCTGCCTACCAGCATCCATCAGTATTCATCTGGTTAGCATCCTTGCAGCAAACAGCAAACAGCCCGGTCAGTTTCAGCACATTATCGCAGCCTGATTCAGCAGAAGCAGCTGATTGGTGGGTGGATCGGCTTCCCGGAATACCACCAATCAGTTGTTCCAGGCTGTGGGGATCGCCCCGACCATCGCCACCTTCATGCCTCGTGTTTTTGGCCTCCGAATGCTCACCGCCTGGAACCACTCGAAAATGTGATGCATGGAGACCAGAAACAGGACGTGCGGAGGCCGAAAACGCAATGCGCAGAGGCCAAAAATGCAACACGCGGAGGCGGCAATCGGCGGCGATGTGCTGTGGCGATCCCCACAGCCTGGAACAGGTCTAAAATGGAGCATTCGGAGGCCGAAAGCGTGATGCACTGAGGCCAAAAATGCAAAGCACGGAGGCAGCAATGTGCTGTGGCGATCCCCGCAGCCTGAAACGGGTCTAAAACAACATGTGGAGGCTGAAAATGCGATGTGTGGAGGCCAAAAATGGCTGAAGGGTGGGGGCTGGTGGGTGGGCGGGGCTACATTCGGTGTATAAGACGCACCCAAATTTTCACCCTCTTTTGGGGGGGGCGGAATGCATCTTATACTTGTTGTCGTCCGCCAGCAGCCTACGGAGCTGACAGCAGAGTCAGACAGTGAGGAGGCTGAGGAAGAACAGGGGCCAGTCCTGGAGGCTGGGGAAGGCTCAGATGAGGGCTCTGTGTCAGAAGCAGAGATGGGGCCAGAGCCATCTGGGAACGATGCGCGGACTACGGAGCGTCCAGAGGCTGACAGCAGAGAGGCAGAGGAACAGGAGGAGCCTGTTCCTAGTGCACGTAGGAGAAGAGCTGCCAGAAGGCAAGAGCAGCTAAAGCAAAAAGGACGACTCAGGAGTAAGGCCAAGAGATGATTGGCCCCTCCCATAAGGCTTAAAAGATCAGCAAGGGCTCTTGGGCTCTTTGTCGGAAAACAACATTGAGAGATTTGTTTCTTGTCTTGCTGCATTTAGTTCTTGTCGGCGTCTTCTGCTTCTGAACTTTTGCCAAGAAAATCCTTTGGCAGATTGCCTAATTAGACCAAGGTTGGTGATTAGACAGAAGAATTGTGTTATGAAGAGTTTGCTTTAATTTAGTTCGGACTACACTGCGAATGAGTTAATTCTCAGCTGTTCTAATAAAGTCTGTTTGTTTCGAACTGTTTGCGTCTGATAATACCTACTTGGGCCTGGGTCACAACAATACTCCGAAAAGTACGGTAAATAATTTATGCTCACCGTATGTTCACAGGTTGAAAAAAACAACATCCACTTAACCAGAACTTTTCAAGAAACAAATCCGGGGTCTCTTAACAACTTTTGCTCTCTGCGCCCAGTTTTAAATCAGGAGTAAGGTTTCACAAATTGTGGATTTATTTGTGGTGCAAATGACTTTTGAAAACACCAAAAGGTTGAGTTGTTCAAGAGAGAGAGAGAAAAAAAACACAAACATAGAGATGGAGAGAATGTTTGCTTAAGACAAACGGCTCTGCCTGTTAACATTTCTTTACTTTTTTTATCTTAAGAGAGGCAAGAATTGGTATGGCAGGAATGAGAACAAATTGCAGGTTGGAAAACTTCTCAACTAAGAACTTAAAATCAAATGATTGTAGGCAAATATTAGATTAGACACCAAAGGTTCTGATTTTATTACTTGGAGGAGTTTCATGTAATCGGAATAACTAAAAAAATGTGTGTGTCATAATGGACTTGGAAGGCCCACTGATTTTCTGACGTGACACGGTAAGGGCTACCAACTTGTGTAGGTTTAAAAGAATCTTGAGTAAAATAATATTAAAGGCTTTGGGTCTTGAAGTCACTGTGTCTTCTCCTGATTGGGACACCAGGTTCCAAAGATCAAGGGTGGTGAAACAACAATAGGACAACGAAAAAAGAAACAACCACCTCTGCCTTCTACTTCAGAGCTTCTCAGAGGTCTCTTCCTTTGAGAAACAAACGATGGACTAAAATAGATTTATATTTTTGGATTATAGCAGAATTAGAGAGTTGGAAGGGACCTTGGAGGTCTTCTAGTCCAGCCCTCTGCTCAACCAGGAAACCTTATACAATTTCAGGCAAATGGATGTCCAATCTCTTCTTAAAAACTTCCAGTGATGGGGAAGGAAGGGAAGGGAAGGGAAGGGAAAGAAGGAAGGAAAGGAAAGGAAAAGAAAGGAAAGGAAAGGAAAGGAAAGGAAAGGAAAGGAAGGAAGGAAGGAAGGAAGGAAGGAAGGAAGGAAGGAAGGAAGGAAGGAAGGAAGGAAAATAGTTTAACAGAATAACAGAGTGGGAAGGGACTTAATCCAACCCTCTGCTCAGGCAGGAAATTCTATACTATTTCAGACAAATGGTTATCCAACATCTTCTTAAAAACTTCCAGTGTTGGAGCATCCACCACTTCTGGAGGCAAGTTGTTCCACTGATGAATTGTTCTCACTGTCAGGAAATTTCTCCTTAGTTCTAAGTTGCTTCTCTCCTTGATTACTTTCCACCCATTATGACGGCGTTCAAACTGGGTTGTCCCTTGCCTCTTCAGGTTTACTAATCTGAAACACAGAAGCTGATCTACTTAAAAGACATCATAATAAGTGTTCCAATATTTGAGGGGCTGCCCCAAAGAATAAGGAGGGTCAACTTATTTTCCAAAACAGCAGAAGGCTGGACAAGAGATTGGACAACCATTTCTCTGAAATGGAATAGAGTTTCCTGCCTGAGCAGGGGGTTGGACTAGAAGACCTTCAAAGTCCCTTCCAACTCTGTTATTCTACATTCTACAAAGCTCAAAAGTTCACCAGTGCATGGAAAGGAAGCAAGGAACCCAAAAAAAGCACTCATTGTAACATACTCTTGAGATATACTGGATTAATTTGTTCATGGGAACTAGTTAAGCTGTTAGGAGCCCATCCCGTTCTTTTCAATAAACCCTCAAGTTCCTGCTATGTTGTTGTTATTTTGTACTTCGTTAAGGTAATTTAATACATCCAGTAATTTATGATCCATGTTGTTTCCCTTTCCTTGTGTTACAAAAGGTCCCTTCCAATCCTGTTATTATTTATTTTTTATTTATTTATTTATTTATTTATTTATTTATTAGTTCAATTAGGCTTCAGTACCTGGATAGCTCTGCAGACAAAGGCACTGTAATTTAACACCAGCTGTCTGCAATTAAAGTAAATTCGAATCTTGCCAAGCTCAAGATTGACTCAGCCTTCCATCCTTTCTAAGCTAGGTAAAATGAGGACCCAATTTGTGGGGGCAATAAGCTGACTTTGTATAAAAAAATATACAAAAGTATGAAGGCTATTGCTTAATGCATTGTAAGCCACCCTGAGTCTCCGGAGAAGGGCGGCATATAAATCAAATTAAAAAAAAAAAATTATATGCCGCCCTTCTCCGGAGACTCAGGGCGGCTTACAATGCATTAAGCAATAGCCTTCATACTTTTGTATATACCTGCTTAGTAGGGTTTTGCCCCCCCCCCCACAAGCAGTGTTCTTTTTTTATACAAAGTCAGCTTATTGCCCCCACGATCCGGGTCCTCATTTTACCCACCTCGGAAGGATGGAAGGCTGAGTCAACCTTGAGCCTGGTGACATTCGAACTCGCAGTAATTGCAGGCAGCTGGTGCTAGTTAACAGCACTTTAGTCTGCTGCGCCACCAAGGCTCTTATTCTATGTTCTATGAGCAATGAGATAGGGGAATGGGATCAAATCGCTCAGATTAATACCAGAAGAAAGTTTAAGGTTACAACACTACAATTCGAACTAGTTCTCCTTGAAATGGTATTCTGTTATTCTATTCTGTTAAGAAACAATGGATGGAAACTAAACAAGGAGAGAAGCAACCTAGAACTAAGGAGAAACTTCTTAAAAGTGAGAACAGTTAATCGGTGGAACTGAATTGCTTTCAGAAGTTGTGGGTCTCCAACACTGGAGGTTTTTAAGAAACTGGACACCCACTTATCCGAAATGATATAGGGCTTCCTGCTTGAGGAGGGGGCTGGCTAGAAGACCTCCGAAGTCCCTTCCAAGTTTGTTATTCCGTAAGGCTTTCTTTCCTGGCAGGCAAAGATAGGCAGCTGCCAACCTTTTGTGTCTCATGAGTTCAACATGTCTCTGTAAGCAAACAAGTTGTGATCAGTGATAAGAGGAACCGACCAGATGTTTTCCTGTTTGAGTGCAGAGAAAGAGAGAGAGAGAAAGAGAAAGAGAAAGAGAGAGGCAGAGAGAGAGAGAAAAAGAGAAAGAGAGGCAGAGAGAGAGAGATAAAGATATAGACAGACAAAGAGAGAGACAGGCATAGAGACAGAGAGAGACAAAGACACAGACAGAGGCAGAGAGAGATAGAAAGAGACAGAGAGAGAGAGAGAAAGAGACAGAGAGACACACATACAGAGAGAGATAAAGAGACAGGTAGAGAAAGAGAGTAAGAGGCAGAGAGAGACAGGCAGAGAGACAGACAGAGAGGCAGAGAGAGAGAAAGAGACAGAGAGGCAGAGAGAGACAGGCAGAGAGAGAGAGAAAGAGAGAGAGACAGGCAGAGAGACAGGCAGAGAAAGAGACAGACGGAGACAGAGAGAGAGAGAGACAGAGCAACAGAGACACAGACAGAGGCAAAGAGAGATATAGAAAGAGGCAGAGAGAGAGAGAGAAAGAAAGAGACAGAGGCAGAGAGAGAGACACACACAGAGAGAGATAAAGAGACAGGCAGTGAAAGAGAGAAAGAGACAGAGAGACAGAGAAAGAGACAGAGAGAGAGACAGGCAGAGAGAGAGACACACACACACCGAGAGAGATAAAGAGACAGGGAGACAGAGACAGACAGAGAGAGACAGAGACAAAGAGATAGACAAACAGACACACACAGAGAGAGAGAGACAGAGACAGAGACGGAGGGAGGGAGAGAGACAGAGACAGAGAGAGAAACAGAGAGACAGAGAGAAAAGATTAGACGGAGAAATTGCACCATACCTAATCTGAATCCACCCGTTGTTTGTGTCAGCCAAGAGTGGCACCTCAGCAGATTTCTCCTGAAACACCCAGTCCTGATAAAATAAATCTAGGAAAATCTCGTCCTAAGAGTCACTTTACCGGATTTGCTGAGGAAAAATCGCTGAAGATCTTTTTTTTCCCCCAGTGCTTATTTTCGGATGGCAAAAATAAGCCACAGAAAACAGGGCCCTGCTGCTCCCTCCTGGCAGTTGGATCCTGCCTCCTTATCCTTGAAAATTAAACAGTTCTTCCTTTTATCGCCCTTCCCTCCTTTCAATGCCAGGTTTTGAAAACAAAAGTCTTCTCCGTGTGCAGAAACGTATCGAAGTCGCTCGGAGAATGGGAAGGGAGTCCCAAAACAAAACCTGAAAGGTACCAAAACAAGTTGGCAAAAAAAAAAATTCTTCGCGCTCCAGTCCCACTTAAAAAACAACAACAGCAGATCTTGACTTCTATTCACTGCTCGTTTCCTTTCCCATCTATTCATCTTTGTTTTGTTTTTTTGCATCTCTTTAAGTTTTGTTTGCCTTTCAGATAAAGCAGGATGCTGGGGAATTAACACAGATCTCTGGATTCTGACGTTTGGAAAAAGCCACCGGACTTAACTTAGCGCTGTCGAAACGGCGGTCCCCGTCGTTTTGCAAATAAAAACATCCTCACCCCCTCCGTACGACAGACTTCCGACATCCCGAAGTTCTCTCCAAATGTTTTGAGGCGAATCCAGAATCCCCAGCCAGATTTTTTTTGATGAAACAACTGGCTGGGAATTTTAGGAGCCGTGCTTCCCACGCAGCAGGAAAGATACAAGGTGGAAATAAGACTGTTTTAACCGTGGTTTGTTGAATGACTCCACCCAGCGGATTGAAATGGATAAATAACAGACAAATAAATTAACGGCATGAAGTCTCGGGGCCCATTTGTCTTGATGGCATCTACGGAACCCTTAACACTTAGGCCAAGACAGACCCTAGAATTAATTTCACTTTGGGGTATGAGACAATTGATCTGTTGTGGTCCGCCAGCAGCCTGCGGAGCTGGCAGCGGAGTCGGACAGCGATGAGGCTGAGGAAGAACATGGGCCAGTCCTGGAGTCTGGGGAGGGCCCGGATGAGGGCTCTGTGTCGGAGGCAGAGATGGGGTCAGGGCCATTGGGGAGTGATGTGCGGACTCCGGAGCCTCCAGAGGCTGACAGCAGAGAGGCAGAGCAACTGGAGGAGCCTGTTCCTAGTGCACGTAGGAGAAGAGCTGCCAGAAGGCAAGAGCAGCTGAGGCAAAAAGGACAACTCGGGAGTAAGGCCAAGAGATGATTGGCCCCTCCCATAAGGCTTAAAAGACCAGCAACGGCTCTTGGCCTCTTTGTCAGAAAACAACGTTGATAGTCTTGCTGCACTTATCTCTTGTCGGCGTCTTCTGCTCCTGAACTTTTGCCAAGAGAAGCCTTTGGCAGTTTGCCTAATTATACCAAGGTTGGTGATTAGACTGAAGAATTTGTGTTATGAAGAGTTTGTTTTGATTTAGTTTGGACTACGCTGAGAATGAGTTAATTCTCAGCTGTTCTAATAAAGTCTGTTTGTTTTGGAACTGTTTGCGTCTAATACTACCTACTTGGGCCTGGGTCACAACATGACCAGGGTTTTTCAGGGTTGCCAGAGGTGGTATTCAGCCGGTTCGTGCCGGTTTGCACCGGTTCAGGCGAACTGGTAGCAGCGATCGCAGGTGACCCCACCCGCCCCGGCTCCAAGTCATGCTATTTAGGCACATTTTCAAGGCCGGGCACATGCACAGAAGGCATGCAAGCAAAGCACATGTGTGGAAAGCTGGGCACATGCACGGACAGCTCACATGCATGCAAAGTGAGCGTGCACGCGCGGGGCGAACCAGTGGTAAAGGTAAACGAAATCCACCCCTGAGGGTTGCCATGGTGATGTTAACCTAGTTGAGGCCACCATCTGGTGAAGTTCAGTCTTACTTCACACAGATAGTCCCTCGACTTACAACACTTCATTTAGCGACCGTTTGAAGTGACGACGGCACTGGAGAAAAACTGACTTTGGACCGTGTTTCACACTTATGACCATCACAGCATCCCAAGCATCCAGTCTCTTCTCTTGTAGACATCATCTTCCAGTGATGGAGCACCCACAACGTCTGAAGGCAAGTTGGTTGACTGCACTCACCCTTAGAAAATTTCTCCTTAGTTCTAGGTTGCTTCTGTCCTCGGTTAGTTTCCCTCCATTGTTTCTTGCTTGCCTTTTGGTGCTTTGGAGAATAGCTTGACTCCCTTCTTCTTTGTGGTACCCCCTCAAATATTGGAAGTCTGCTATCATGTCACCCCTAGTCCTTCTTTTCGTTCAGCTAGCCCAGGGGTCAGCAACCTGCGGCTCCGGAGCCACATGTGGCTCTTTGGGCCCTCTGCTGTGGCTCCCTGTCAGGTGATTCCACCACTGGCTGGCCCCGCCCCTTGACCACCTCTCCCAGTCACTCCTTGCCTGGCCTGAGAAGGAAAGGGCGACGGTGGGGGATGGAGAAGCAGCCAGGACAGAGACAGAGAGATACAGAGAGAGAGGGAGAGAGAGACATAGATTCAGAGAGAGGGGGGAGAGAGAGAGATAGATACAGAGAGTGGGGAGAGACATAGATACAGAGAGAGGGGGGAGAGAGAAATAGATACAGAGAGAGGGGGGAGAGAGAGAGATAGATACAGAGAGAGGGGAGAGACAGATACAGAGAGAGGGGGGAGAGACATAGATAAATAGAGAGGGGGAGAGAGAGAGAGAGAGGAAGAAAGAGACATAGATACAGAGAGGGAGAGAGAGACGTAGAGAGATATAGAGAGAGGGGGTGGAGGGAGGGAGGGAGGGGAAAGAGAGACATACAGAGAGAGGGGGGAGAGAGAGACAGATAAATAGAGAGGGGGAGAGAGAGAGAGAGAGAGAGAGGAAGAGAGAGACATAGATACAGAGAGGGAGAGAGAGACATAGAGAGATATATAGAGAGAGGGGGGAGGGAGGGGAGGGAGAGAGAGAGTTGTCAAAAGGATTTTGTGGTTCCCGGCGTTTTTTAACAACTAGTTCTCTGCCCTAATGACCAGCTGGGTAGGTGTGGCTAGGGGGGGTCATGTGACTGGTGGAAGTGAGTGACATCAAGTTGGCTACACCCACTCAGGTTTTGTGGCTTCCAGTGTTTTCTTTTCTGTGGGAAACAGGTCCAAATGGCTCTTTGAGTATTTAAGGTTGCAGATCCCTGACCTAGCCATACCCAATTCCAGCAACCGTTCTTCGTAGGTTTTAGCCTCCAGTCCCCTCATCATCCGTGTTGCTCTTCTCTGCACTCTTTCCAGAATCTCCACATCTTTTTAATATTATGGTGATGCAATATTCCAAGTGTGGTCTTACTTAGGATTGCCTTAAAAGGTCTGTCCTGCACACAAAATTTGGTATGAACTCTACCCGGTTCAGGTGTCTTTCAGCTTCTGAAAAGCTCTGATGGGAAAACGTGGAAGGAAGGCACAACGGCTGTTTAAATTAAGATACGGAATCTGCAATTCTCCAGAAATTAAGCCTGGAATAACTGACCTATCTTGCTAATAATTAATAAGGAGAAAAGTCTGTTGTCTATTCAAGCAGAATATTTCTTCATGTAATTTATTTCCAATTAAATGCATGGAAAATCACACCGTAATGATTAACCATTGGGTGTTCCTTTTAATCAGAGGGACTCGGTGGCTCAGTGGCTAAGACGCTGAGCTTGTCGATCGAAAGGTCGGCAGTTCAGCGGTTCGAATCCCTAGTGCCGCGGACTCCACAGTTCATCCCTGAACTACAAATATTGTCTTCTACTATAATGCTTTCCTCACAGCTTTTTTGGGTTGCATCCTCAAAACGGGGAAAGTTACACATCCCTCCTTCGCAAGCAAGAGAAGGGGCAAGGATGACAAAGGATCAAACCTGCAAGAGGCAAAGGAAGTTTTTAATTTTTACGAAATCCTCAACCTTCAGAGCGTCCGCAGAAAAGCAATATATAATCCCGTATCTCCAGGAACGTCATGCCTGCTTATATTGCAATATACGTTCAAATACCCAGTGAATAGACTCTCTTTTTAAAGAAATGCGTTGGGAGGACGTTTTAGTATAAATAGTTTTAATGTTATCTATCAGTGAGCATAAATATAAAAAAACATATACATTTAGAAGTAGAAACTGATATTGGTGGAAAAGAAAAATCTGCACGATTTCCAACGGATAAATTTAGGAAAAACAATAACCAAGCAAATAAACATGTAATCTCCGCGTGTTGCTTATAGAAATTATTATTACACGGAATAAACCGGTACTACAAAGTGTTTATGGAATCTACGAAGTCTTTAAAGGTGATCAAATGTACATTTTCCCCTTTGAAATACTTGAAGCTAATAAAGGCGAGCAGAAAATAAAGAGGTCCATTTTTCTGTATGAACCTACAATATTGGGGGGGGGGAATAATCACATCTTCCCCATTTCAGGTTGTTATTATTTAACAAAATATTAAGGGATGACAGGGTCGTAATAAAGGAGTTTTATTAAGAGAACATTTACAGATTTAACAAGAGTTGGAAGGGACCTTGCAGGTCATCTAGTCCAACCCCCTGCCCAAGCAGGAAGCTCTACATCTGCCTCTACCTAGGATCAAACTCACAACCTCCTGATTGTGAGGCAAGAGCTCAACCTCTAGGCCACAGCAGCTGGGTTAAGTCCATTTAATTGTCTACTAGTAGCTAGATTATGGACATATAACGTTGCATGTAAAAAAATTTATATCATACAAAGAGACCCTCGTGTACAAACTTTGACATGAAAAAAAAATTAAGTTTTAATACTATTTTCATGAATCCACGGATCGTTAAAAGTTATATTCCAAGAACGTCTTCCATAAAGCAGTAACCATTGTACTTTTAAATGTTTGATATTTATAGACAGGTTTTACCTGCGAGGTCATGTTTAAGTAACTTACTCAGTGATGGGATTCAGCCGGTTCGGGTGAAACGGTTGTTAAAATGGCTGGCTGGCTCCTCCCCTCCCTGCCCCGCCCCTTCCAGGAGTCCCCACGTGCCCTGTTTTGGCTCCCAGGTAAGTGCAGGGAGGCCTACTAGGCCCAAAATGGGGCGCGGGGGGGCACAGCCCCCCACGGGGTGCAGACCACCAAGTGCTGCCTGTCACACCTTCTGGCCACGCCCACCATGGCCACGCCCACCCAACCGGTCATTAGAGCAGAGAACCGGTTGTTAAATTATTTGAATCCCACCACTGAATTTATTGCTCTTATTGAAATCAAATCCAGGCATTTTTAAGAGTGTCCGATGTCTAGCTTATATTTTTTTAACCAATATGAAAGAGCCTTGGTAGTACAGTGGTCTAAGGCACCCTGTTATTAAGCTGGTTATTAAGACCAGCTGCCTGCAATTACTGCTGGTTCGAATCTCGCCAAGGCTCAAGGTTGACTCAGCCTTCCATCCTTTCTAAGGTAGGTAAATTGAGGACCCGGTTTGTGGGGGCAATAAGCTGACTTTGTATAAATATACAAAAGTATGAAGGCTATTGCTGAGCACATTGTAAGCCGCCCTGAGTCTCCGGAGAAGGGCGGCATATAAATCAAATTAAATATATATATATATTGGTACTTATTTATGCCATCAAAGTCTATTTTCCGGACGATCAATTACGGCAGACCGAAAATGCGTTTCCTTTATTGTAGAAGGACATTCTAAAGAGTATAAATCAGAGCTCTATGGCTGTAATCCAAAATATAATTATCGATTATATTTTAACCTCGTTAAAGTCAGTGGCACATTTGGTCCACATGGACAGAATTACAACGTAAAAGTAGCAAGTATAATCACTGTAATGTTTTCGTAATTTTCTTCAACCGTTCCACAATTTCCATAAAGGTCGCCCTACAGAACAGGTATAAAGTTCATATAGATAGTTCTCGACTTATATCAGTTCATTTAGTGACCATTCAAAGTTAAAACGGCACTGAAAAAAGGGACTTATGACCATGTTTCACACTTACGACCATTGCAGCATCCCTATGATCACGTGATCAAAATTCAGATGCTTGGCAACTGATTCATACTTATGACCATTTTCTGAGGTCTTTTGCGACCTTTTGCGACCTTCTGAGAAGCCAAGTCAATGCACTTAACAACCGGGTTGCTAACTTAACAATGGCGGTGATTCACTCAACAACAGTGGCAAGAAAGATCGCAAAATAGGGGCAAAACTCACTTCACGAACATCTCACTTAGCAACGTAAACGTTGGGCTCAATTGTGGCCGTAAGTCGAGGATTACCTGTACAATGGCAGTGGAAAAAAGAGAGAGACTTGTGAGTAGTCCTCGCACTTATGACAATTGCCGCAACTCACAGTCACGTGATCAAAATTCGGGTGCTTGTCACAGACTTACGACGGTTGCCTGGTTGAGCGCAACCTTCCCCAGCCAATTTCCAACAAACTTAACGGGAACATCCAGATTCATTTAATGACCTCATGATCCGCGTAACAGCTGCAAATGATTCGGTTAACAACCAATGGCAAAAGTGATTGTGAAATCAGGTGTGACTCGCTTAATCGTTTCAAGGCGACAAGAAATTCTCTTCGCTATTGCGGTCGTAAGTTGAGCATTACCTGGTTTTTTTTTCCTGAAGAAATATTAAGCAACATCAATCAACAAAACCACACCAATAAATAATAGCACAACGGCAAAGATATTTCAGAATATTGCTGCTCTCAATAACGTCCCTTCCAAAGATTTCGGTATAAAGATACCCAGGTTGAAAGTTTATTTAAAGTCTGCTTACAAACTTTTAGTTTGTTATCAACAAACTTTGATAACAAAATTGAGGTTGTTGTGTGTCTTTTAAAAAATATTGCAATTGTTCAGCCTGGCAGCCTAAGATCAGTAAGGCAAAACGTCTTTCGGAAACATTAATACTGTAAATATTGTTCTTGTAAAGTAGGAATTAAAGCTTTAAAAGATACCATACAGTACTTGAGGATGAGTGCTTATTTTTTTTGTGCATTGAAAATGTTTAATCTTCTTCTGGCTGGGGTAAATCTAGAGAGCCCACTGTATGTCGTTGAGCTCGGTGGGGTCAGTAAGTTCTCCTTCGGCTTCCAAATAATTCATAAGATCCGCCATGCCGGTCTCTTTTTCAAAATCTAACTGAGAAGTGCCACCTAGGGATGAAAAACAAATAACATAACATAACATAACATAACAACATAACATAACATAACATAACATAACATAACATAACATAACATAACATAACATAACATAACATAACATAACATAACATAACATAACAACATAATATAACATAATATAACATAATATAACATCACATCACATCACAACACAACACAACACAACACAACACAAATGCCCTTATTGCTAACAATTACCAATTACTACCAACCTGCCTTCCATTGAGGACCTGTATATTGGGCAAGCCAGAAAGAGGGCTGTGAAAATATCTACAGAGTGGGATTCAATTTTTTTTTTACTACTGGTTCTGTGAGCGTGGCTTGGTGGGCGTGGCAAGGAAAGGATACTGCAAAATCCCCATTCCCTCCCCACTCCTGGGGAAAGGATATTGCAAAATCTCCATTCCCACCCTACTGAAAGGGAGGGATACTGTAAAATTTCCATTCTCATCCCACTCCTGGGGGAAGGGTATTGCAAAATCCCCATTCCCTCCCCACTCCAGGGGAAGGATACTGCAAAATCCCCATTCCCACCCCACTCCTGGGGGAAGGATATTGCAAAACTCCATTCCCACTTCACTCCAGGGGAAGGATACTGCAAAATCCCCATTCCCTCCCCACTCCTGGGGGAAGGATATTGCAAAACTCCATTCCCACCCCACTCTAGGGGAAGGATACTGCAAAATCCCCATTCCCTCCCCACTCCTGGGGGAAGGATATTGCAAAACTCCATTCCCACTTCACTCCAGGGGAAGGATACTGCAAAATCCCCATTCCCTCCCCACTCCTGGGGGAAGAATACTGCAAAATCTCCATTCCCACCCCACTCCAGGGGAAGGATACTGCAAAATCCCCATTCCCTCCCCACTCCTGGGGGAAGGATATTGCAAAATCTCCATTCCCACCCCACTCCAGGGGAAGAATACTGCAAAATCTCCATTCCCACCCCACTCTAGGGGAAGGATATTGCAAAATCCCCATTCCCTCCCCACTCCAGGGGAAGAATACTGCAAAATCCCCATTCCCACCCCACTCCTGGGGAAAGGATATTGCAAAATCTCCATTCCCACCCCACTCTAGGGGAAGGATACTGCAAAATCCCCATTCCCTCCCCACTCCTGGGGGAAGGATATTGCAAAATCTCCATTCCCACCCCACTCCAGGGGGAAGGATACTGCAAAATCCCCATTCCCTCCCCACTCCTGGAGGAAGGATATTGCAAAATCCCCATTCCCTCCCCACTCCAGGGGAAGAATACTACAAAATCCCCATTCCCTCCCCACTCCTGGGGCCAGCCAGAGGTGGTATGTGCCGGTTCTCCGAACTACTCAAAATTTCCGCTACCGGTTCTCCAGAACCTGTCAGAACCTGCTGGATTTCACCCCTGCTTCAGACCCCTCACATCCTGGACATAAATCATTTCAACTTCTACCCTCAAAACAATGTTATAGGGCAGTAATGGCTAACCTTTTCTGGACCGAGTGCCCAAACCCCCAAAATGCAATGCATGCCCCCTACTTGTTATTTTTTTTGCTGGAAACATGAATTAAGCGCCAATTTCAGGCAAAAAAAAAATCCATAATAAATCGTGTTACGTGACTGTGGGAAGCTGCCATAAATGCGGGCCAATCACCAGGCTGCATGCTGGCTGGGGCATTCTGGGAGTTGAAGTCCGCCTATCTTTAAAAGTCAGCAAGTTTGAAAACCACAGAATTTAAAAGCTTCATTTCTACTCTCATTGCAAGGCGAATAAAGCCAGGCTCAAACATAATTTCCCACTTCTGACTTTCTTTCTCGATTCCATCGTTCGGGTCAGATCCTTTTAAATCACATGTTACGCAGATGTTTTCCCTCGGTTGCAGCTCCCAGCTGGACGCAGGATGAAAGGATTCGTTTCCCACAAACATTTCCGAACAAGTTACGTGACTGTCAGGAAAGAGGTTAGGAAGGAGGGAACTCACCAAGAAGAGGCTCATTGTTGGAGAATGAAATCACGTCTTGAGTTTGCTCCGGAGTTTCTAAATCTCCCATTCCTGGACGACAAAGTTCTGTAAACTCTTTATCTGGAGCCTGAAATGACATTTTAAAAAAATGAACAGAACCAGTATCTATATATCTGTATCTATACATCTATATCTATCTCTCTATCTCTCCATCATCTCTCTCTCTCTCTCTCTCTCTCTCTCTCTCTATCTATCTACCTACCTACCTACCTACCTACCTACCTACCTACCTACCTATCTATCTATCTATCTATCTATCTATCTACCTACCTACCTACCTATCTATCTCTCTCTATCATCTCTATCTCTATCTCTATCATCTTTATCTCTATCTATCTATCTACCTACCTACCTACCTACCTACCTACCTACCTACCTATCTATCTATCTATCTATCTATCTATCTACCTACCTACCTACCTATCTATCTCTCTCTATCATCTCTATCTCTATCTCTATCATCTCTATCTCTATCTATCTACCTACCTACCTACCTATCTCTCTATTTCTCTCTATCATCTCTATATCTATCTATCTATCTATCTATCTATCTATCTATCTATCTATCTATCTATCTACCTACCTACCTATCTATCTCTCTCTATCATCTCTATCTCTATCTCTATCATCTTTATCTCTATCTATCTATCTACCTACCTACCTACCTACCTACCTACCTACCTACCTATCTATCTATCTATCTATCTATCTATCTACCTACCTACCTACCTATCTATCTCTCTCTATCATCTCTATCTCTATCTCTATCATCTCTATCTCTATCTATCTACCTACCTACCTACCTATCTCTCTATTTCTCTCTATCATCTCTATATCTATCTATCTATCTATCTATCTATCTATCTATCTATCTATCTATCTACCTACCTACCTACCTATCTCTCTATCTCTCTCTATCATCTCTATCTCTATCTATCTATCTATCTATCTATCTATCTATCTATCTATCTATCTATCTATCTACCTACCTATCTCTCTATCTCTATCATCTCTATCTCTATCTACCTACCTACCTACCTACCTACCTATCTCTCTATGTCTCTATCTCTATCATCTCTCTCTCTCTCTCTCTCTCTCTCTATCTATCTATCTATCTACCTACCTATCTATCTCTCTCTATCATCTCTATCTCTATCTCTATCATCTCTATCTCTATCTATCTACCTACCTACCTATCTCTCTATTTCTCTCTATCATCTCTATATCTATCTATCTATCTATCTATCTATCTATCTATCTATCTATCTATCTACCTACCTACCTACCTATCTCTCTATCTCTCTCTATCATCTCTATCTCTATCTATCTATCTATCTATCTATCTATCTATCTATCTATCTATCTACCTACCTACCTACCTACCTACCTATCTCTCTATCTCTATCATCTCTATCTCTATCTACCTACCTACCTACCTACCTACCTATCTCTCTATGTCTCTATCTCTATCATCTCTCTCTCTCTCTCTCTCTCTCTATCTATCTATCTACCTACCTATCTATCTCTCTCTATCATCTCTATCTCTATCTCTATCATCTCTATCTCTATCTATCTACCTACCTACCTATCTCTCTATTTCTCTCTATCATCTCTATATCTATCTATCTATCTATCTATCTATCTATCTATCTATCTATCTACCTACCTACCTACCTACCTACCTACCTACCTATCTCTCTATCTCTCTCTATCATCTCTATCTCTATCTATCTATCTATCTATCTATCTATCTATCTACCTACCTACCTATCTCTCTATCTCTCTCTATCATCTCTATCTCTATCTACCTACCTACCTACCTACCTATCTCTCTATCTCTCTATCTCTATCATCTCTCTCTCTCTCTCTATCTATCTATCTATCTATCTACCTACCTACCTACCTACCTACCTCTCTATCTCTATCATCTCTATCATCTCTATCTCTATCTATCTATCTATCTATCTATCTATCTATCTATCTATCTATCTATCGACCGACCTACCTACCTACCTATCTCTCGCTCATCAAGGGAGTCCTTGACGTATGACATTCTTCACCAAGATCCATGCCATAACAACAACAATAATAATTTATTCAATTTGTAGGCCACCGAACTTCCAAGGACTTTGGGCAGGTCACCACAATCACACAAAGAATGGACATAAAATGAATAAAAGATAAAGGATGGCAAGACCAGGTGGAATGAAGCCAGGTGTCTCCTTCTCACTCATCAAAGGTGATTGAGCGGACCCTTCACCACTCTTCTGAAAGGCAGCAGAGTGGGCCCACCTGGATCTTGGAGGAACCTCCTCTCTGTTCTCACCTAGGCTTCCATAAAAAGCAGGAAGCAGAGTCTTGGTCCCGGCAAAACCTCTTTTGTTTACACGACTGTGAATTCCTTTCATTCACAGTCAGCAAGGACCATCCAAACAGTTTTTCAAAGGAATATTTATCAACACAGACCTTATCTTGCCTGGAAAGCTGCCAGGTAACTAGTTTCCAAAGGCAGTACAAGGCAAAACTTGGAACAGAGTCTCTCAGAGTCACAGAATGAATGAATGGTTTCCTGCAAAAGCCCACTCCCCATTCACTCCTTTTTTGTTTCCCTTGGGAGGGGCCAGTCATCTCCAAGGTGTGGCTTTACTCCTAAGTCAACCCTGCTTTCTTAGTTCTTCTTGTCTTCTGGCAGCTCTGTGCATGCACACACTGGGAACGGTCTCCAGCTGTTCCTCTGCCTCACTGCTGTCTAGTTCCCTCTCTGCCTCTGCCTCCGACCCAGAGCCCTCGTCCGAGGACTGGCCCACGTTCCTCCTCAACCTCCTCATTGTCCGACTCTGCTACCAGCTCTTCTGGCTGCCGGCGGGCCACAACAGTCCCAGAGAACTGACATTACTACAAAGAAGAGACACTTCTGGGGTCCCAACAGATGACCTTGTTTAATCAAAGGAACCCAGAGTATGCCAACTCTACAAGATAGAAATAGTTGAGGAGATACTGCTATGGGAGATAGGCAAGTTCCTCAAGGAACCAGCTCCTACACCATAGCAGAGATGGACTCAGTTGTGTTTCTTGGTCTTGCATCCACGCACAGATACAATTCACGTTTGTGCATCACAACAGATCCGGTTCTGAGGTCTGAATCTTCTTATGGATACTCACCTCATCGCAAGTAATGGGTAGGCCAGGAGAAGACTTCCTCAGAATATCGGATGGGCTCAGCTCACCCAGAGGAGAGGCATGTAATCTAGATAAAGCAAAATATACTACCGTATTTTTTGGACTATAAGACGCACTTTTTTGTCTCCCAAAAGGGGGCGAAAATGTCTGTGCGTCTTATAGACTGAATATTGCCGAAGCCCCAACCACTCACCAGCCATTTTTTGGCCTCCAAATGCCCTGTTTTCGGGCCTGTTTTCCGCCTTTTTCAGACCTTTTTTTGGTCCATTTTTTAGGCTTTTTTTGGCCCATTGTGGGGGCTTTTTCAGCTCATTTTGGGGGCTTTTTTCGGCCCCTTTTTGAGGCTTTTGGGGCCCATTTTTGAGGCTTTTTTCGGCCCATTTTTTCTGAAAAAAATTGATAGATAGATGACAGAGAGAGAGAGAGAGAGAGAGATAATGGTCAGACAGATACGATAGATAGATAGATAGATAGATAGATAGATAGATAGATAGATAGATGATAGTAGACAGATACATGATAGTAGATATAGATGGATAAATAGATAGATAGATAGATAGATAGATAGATAGACAGACAGACAGATAGACAGATAATGATAGTAGATAGATAACGATAGATAGATGATAGATAGATATGGATGGATGGATGGATGGATGGATGGATAGATAGATAGATAGATAGATAGATAGATAGATAGATAGATAGATAGATAGATAGATACATGATAGTAGATAGATAGATACATGATAGTGGATGGATGGATGGATGGATGGATGGATGGATAGATAAATAAAGATAGAATTGGAGGTCAATACACAAACAGCAGCATGAACATTGGACCACCTCTATGGATCTCAGGAACAAAAGTGGAGGAGAGAATCTATCAGGTGACCTGGTCAAAAGTGGCCTAGGTTTTTTTTAATACCCTCAGCCATCTTTTGAACTTGGCCATTGCTTTCATTCTAGGCTCCTGACTGCCAGATTCTTCACCAGCTGCACTCATCAGACCAGACCAAACCCTGGACTGACCTCTAGACAAAAAAATCAATTCTGAATTAATTTCACGCTCAGAATTGCTCTGAAGTAAAGCCAGATCGTGCTATTAACCCGGTAGTGAGAACAATCAATCCGTGGAACAGAAGTTGCCTCCAAAAGTTGTGGGTGCCCCATCAAGGGAGGCTTTCACGAAGAGATTGGACAGTCATTTTTCCCAAAATGGCGTAGGGCAGTGATGGCTACCCTTTTTGCCGTCGCTTGCCAAAAGTGAGAGGAGCGCAGGGGGTCACACATACGCATGCCCACGCCCATAATTCAATGTGCTCTCCTCCGTATATGCACGCATTACACCTTTGCGCTCCCCTTGCTTTTGGCACATGCTGGGCCCGGTAGGCCCATTTTTTGCCCTCCCCAGGCTCCAGAGGGCTTTCTTGGAGCCTGGGGAGGGCGAAAACAGCCTTCCCCACCCCCCCAGAGGCCCTCTGGAGCTGAGCTAGGGCAACGCTCATGTGCCCACTGATATGGCTCCGCGTGCCACCCGTGGCACGCATGCCATAGGTTTGCCATCACGGGTGTAGGGTCTCCTGCCTGAGCAAGGGGTTGGACTAGAAGACCTCTAAGGTCCCTTCCAATCCTGTTATTCTATGTCCTATGAAGAATGAGATTCAGGTCCCCGGGATAGAGGAATTCAATCGAATCGCTCAGATTAATACTAGAAGGAAGTTTAAGGTTACAACGCTACCATTCAAACAAATTCTCCATGAAATGAAATCCCAACAGGCCACTTAAGGCAGCAAAGAGATGTTCCTTTTCTCTTAATCTTTCAGGAAACACGTTTTCTCCACGGGTGGGATGCTGGGGGTTCGCAGGGGTTCGGGAGAACCTCTAGCTAAGATTCTGTGCAGTTCGGAGAACTCCCAAATCCCACTCCTGGCAGGCCCCGTCCATCCCGCCCCTCCCAGGAGTCCCCACACGGCCTGTTTTGGATGCAGGTAAGTGCAGGGCACGCACGGAGGCTCGAGGGGGGTGAAAAACGGGCCTACTGGAAATTCGGGAAGGCCGGGAACGGGCCCGTTT